>NC_135312.1:2588453-2870953 GCF_048772815.1 Callospermophilus lateralis | reverse complement strand
ACTCCCTCACATACTCACTCCCTCACTCACTCACTCACTCCCTCACTCACTCACTCACTCCCTCACTCACTCACTCCCTCACTCACTCACTCCCTCACTCATTCATTCATTCACTAATTCATTCATTCACTAATTCACTCACTCACTCACTCATTCACTCACTCATCCACTCACTCACTCACTCACTCCCTCCCTCACTCACTCACTCATTCACTCACTCACTCATTCACTAATTCATTCATTCATTCACTCACTCATCTCTCACTCACTCATTTACTCACTCATTTACTCACTCACTCCCTCACTCACTCACTCACTCACTCATTCACTCACTCACTCACTCATTCACTCACTCAGTCACTCATTCACTCACTCACTCATTCACTCACTCACTCATTCACTCACTCACTCACTCACTCATTCACTCACTCACTCACTCACTCACTCATCCACTCACTCACTCACTCTCACTCACTCACTCATTCACTCACTCACTCACTCACTCATTCACTCACTCACTCACTCACTCATTCACTCACTCACTCACTCACTCATTCACTCACTCACTCACTCACTCACTCATTCACTCACTCACTCACTCACTCATTCACTCACTCACTCACTCACTCACTCATTCACTCACTCATTCACTCACTCACTCACTCACTCATTCACTCACTCACTCCCTCACTCACTCATTCACTCACTCATTCACTCACTCACTCACTCGTTCACTCACTCACTCACTCACTCACTCATTCACTCACTCACTCACTCATTCACTCACTCACTCACTCACTCATTCACTCACTCACTCACTCATTCACTCACTCATTCACTCACTCACTCATTCACTCACTCACTCACTCACTCATTCACTCACTCACTCACTCACTCACTCACTGACTCACTCATTCACTCACTCACTCACTCGTTCACTCACTCACTCACCCACTCCCTTGTTTGCTCACTCACCAGCCTTTCAACACATCCAGCCTGGCTCCACCCCCTCCTGGGCCTGGCAGAATGGAGGGCATCACTGCTGTGTCCAGCCTGGAGAAATCAGACAAGGACAACTGAGAAGGACATCCAGGGACGGTAGAGCTCACAGGAGGCTCTGCCCTGGGCCGGGGTCAAGGGCTTCCTCTTGCAGGTGTGAGGCGCACCCCTCACCTTCAGGGCCACATCTCCATTCCTGGGCTCCAGGGGCACTGGAACCTGCCCTGCAGCCCCCTGCTCCGTGTCCCTGGCTGCAGAGCGAGGTCACGGACACAGCCCCACACAGCCTCGTCTGGTAGCCAGCTCGATGCTCAGTTCACTGCTGAGCCCGAGAGGCCGGCAGACGGGCCCAGGGCAGCGTCCCGCTGAGCCTGGCAGGCTGTGGGCAGATGGACACAAGCAGGGGCTAGTCAGCCAGACCTCAGGCAGGGCCTGGAGCTGGGCCTCAAGACAAATTGGGACAGGGAAGGAGCCACCTGTCCTGGCCTCAGTCCAACAGCGAGAATGAGGCTGCCAAGAGGGGCCGGACCCATGTTCACTGAGAGGCGGGCACCAGGAGCTGGCGTCAAGAGGGGCCCACAGCCATGGAGGACAGAGAGGCGCAGAGAGGTGGGGTCCTGTCTGGCCCTCGCTCCCTATCTGAGTGGGCTGGTGGTGGCACCAGGGAGCCGTTACGTGTCACGTCCACACAGCACTCCGGTCCTCAGCTCGCTCGGGCCTCCTGGCAACCTGTTCACATGCCTTGGGAGGCTCGCAGGGGCCCAGGATGCCCCCCAGAGGGGCTCTGAGCACTGCACAGCCTGACTAGGCCACTCAAGATGGCTGGGACTGGGACACGTGCGCCACTCACCAGGGACAATGGGCATCCTGGGCCCCAGACCTGGTAGGATGGCCAGGCTGGGCCCAGAAGCCCTCGGCCCCCAGGCTGGATGTGCCTGGGCCCTGGAGGCCAGCCCAGGAGCTGATGGGGCTCCAGGCCTTCCCTGCCCAGCCTGCCCAGCCTGCCCAGCCTGCCCCATGACCACCTCAGCTCAGGTCTCCCCAGACTCAGGCCCTCTGACCACGTAGAGACGCCAGGCCCTGTTCCTACCTCCCACAGCCCAGCCTCTGGCCCCAGGGCTCCCAGCAAGCCCTTCATCTCCTCCCTCTAAAGACATTCCCAGGACCTGCCCAGGAGGCGAGGGCCAGCGGAGACCAGTGAGGCTTCCAACCCGCCACACCAGTGGGGACCAGGTACGGAGTGACTGGAGCCCTGGCCCCGCCGTGGGTGCCCTCAGCCAGCAATGCCAGCGCACCCACTTTTCACTCTGTTGCTGGGGTTCCTGGGTGGAAACCCGAGAAAGGCCCTTGACCCAAGAGCCTGGTCCTGAGCACGTACCTGCCCGTGTCCCTCGGCCCACCACCAAAGGGCCACTTCAGAGCTTCCTGCGTGTGGCCAGGGCTGGCCAGGGAGAAGGTAAGATGCAGGCCCAGTCCTGCACCATGAGTCCAGATGTCCCCTGGAGCTGAGAACACGCACTCCAGGTATGCAGGCCATCCTCTGGGGGACAGTGACAGGAGGGCCAGTCCCCAGGGTGCACCTGCTTCCGCAGACCTCTGCCCACAAAGCAGAGCCACTCCAAAGCCCAGCCTGAAGGTGCTGGACCCCAGGTCCTCAGGTCCATGGGGGCCACTCAAAGTGAGGGGTCAGGGTGCATCCCGACCCACACGCCCTCGGACTGGGCCAGCGCACTGCTCCCAGGAGCCCTGAGGCTAATTCTTGCCTCCGTTGAAAAACGTGACCCCTGACCCAAGTGCCTCTTCCTTCCTGCTCAGAGCCTCCTGCCAGGCCACCTCTGCCTGGGGTCCCTGATCAAAGGGATCAGAGGAAAAAGTGGCAGAGACAAAGCAACAGGGTTGGTGTGCCTGTTCTGCTTCTGTGCCCCTCCAGATGGTGACTCGGCCTCTCTGTCTGGCAGCCTCCCTGTCTCCTGGGGTGGTTTGAGAGCACAGCTCATCTGTGAGCAGGAAGCAGAACCAGCCCAGAGGCTTCCCCGGGAGTGCGAGGTACACTGTCTCCCAGCCCAGAGGCTCTGCAGGCCTGCGATCAGCACCACCACCACTGCAGCACTGCTGGCCACCTCCCCCAGGAAGACCTCTCTGATCACCCACCCTCCAGGCTGCTTTGCAGGTGTCCCCTGTCCAAGGATTTGGACAGGCACACTCTGCGCAGGGACCCTGTGCAGAGACCCTGTGGGACCTGGGGGCCTCCCCTCCGTTCTCGGCACACCATGGGCTGGTGCTCTGCCGGAGCCTGCTACGTCGTCCCCGGGAGTCATGAGGAGGTCTCGGGAGCCTTCCGCCAGCATCGTTTCATTAGCTCGTTTCTTGGGCTGGTTTTGCCCTTTTAAAGTAAAAATGGTTTATTTTTAACATATTGATGCTGCTGTTTTCTTTTTAAGAAGGTGCAAAAATAAAAAGCACAGCCGTTTCCTTTATGTCTACGATCGCCCTCTCACCAGACACCCGGCTCTGGCGGCCCCAGCACCCACGGCTGGAGGGGCGCTCAGAGAGGAGGGGCCCGGTCGGCCGTGCTGCAGGGGAAGGAGGCGTGGAACAATGTCTAGGACCTACCTCGAGTCCCCACCGGGGACCCCCAGCGAGGCCTGTTTGGGTGGAACCGCGCCCATTGGAGCTGCCAAGGCACTGCCCTCAGCACTCAGCTGGGCACCAGAGTCCAGGGCCAGGAAGCCCTGGGGACACTCACAGGGCAGAGGGGTGGCCAAAAGTGTAGGGGGCTGGATCCTCCGCCCTCTGCTTCTTTCTCTCTCTGAGGACGACTGCCCAGATGTTCGGTCCCTCCCCGGCCACAGTCTGCACAGGCACATGAGGATCAGTCAGGCCCTAGAAGGTTCTAGCTACTCCCAGACTAGGAAGGAAAATGGGCACGGGAAGAGATAGGGACAGTCCCTGTGGCTCTCAGTCCTCTGGCACATCCGTGTCCTCCTGGTCACTTCAACAAGGACCTGGGGAGGGTAGAAGCACGGCCCTTGCTCACACGGAGGAGGGGCCCCAGGGTCCAGAACAGAAGAAAGAATGTGCAGGGACGGTGCACTGCAGCCAGCACACAGGTCCTGCAAGGACGGGTAGCAAAGGTCCACCTCTGCCAGGGGCCCAGCCTCCACTCTGAGCCGTGTCCCTGAACATGCAGGGGGGCAGTGATGAGAGGCATGAGGGCACCTGGGAGAGGGGAGCCTGGCTCCTTCCCTGGGCCCACAGGACAGCCTGGGGCCTCCAGAGGGGCCAGCGGCTCCCATGTCCAGCTCCAGACGGTTCTGGAAGCTTCTCGGCTCTGGCTCCTCCAGGCCTAGGGCAGGCGCAGGCCAGGGCTTCCCCCACCCCCACTGGCTCCCCTCGCCCTGCCCCCGCTGGGGAACGATTCTTCAGCAGGTGCCACCATTGCCCACTTCCGACTCCGTGGTCCCTCCTGCCAGGACCCCAGGGCCCTGGAGCAACTAGAAGGGATAGGGGCCAGAGAGCACAAGTCCAGCCTCTGCCTCAGAGGGTCCCCCAAACAGGGAGGGCACTGGGAGGAGTTCCCTGCTGGGCCACACCTGGGGATACCCGAGGGGGACAGCTCCGCACCAGAAGCCCCCAGAGAGCAGGTGTGATTCGGGGATGGGTGCGGAGCCAGGCAGGGAGCTGGGCTCCTGGGAACTTGTTTGAAGGAGCAGCAACCTGCCCCAGTGGGGTCCACGCCTCCAACAAAGCAGACGCCCTTTAGCTGCGGTCCCCCTCATGCCCTGTCCCTGCTGACTCTGGCCCTGGGCCTCAGGCTCACACTCCCAGCTCCCCGCAGGGCTGGGGCCCCCGGGCTCTGATTCCTCCTGAAGCAGCCGTGCAGGGTGGCATTTATGGACTCCCGACTGCACACCAAGCCCTGAGCTAAAAGAAAGCAGGGGTGACACGTGAAGGGCAGTTGGTGGCCAAGCTGGACCTGAGCGGCCCTGAGCAGGGAGGAGCTCTGCCTTGGATCCAGGTCCCGGGAGCTGTCGCTGCCGAGGGGCCTTCGGGCTGGAGGGGAGTCCTTTCTCAAGGCTTCACACAAACTGCCCTCCTGCCTCCCAGGACCTGGCCAAGGAGCAGCCCAGAGCGGCCTGGGATCCTGCGAACACACCGGAGAGGCGTCCCCACACCTGCACGCCCACATACGTGTGCCTTCGCACACACGTGGGCACACACAGGCACTCTGGGCTCCCTGGCTCACAGGCTGGTGGAAAGTGACAGGAGCCAGTGCATCTCTGGCCGGTTTCCTTGGCCACTTCTGCTCCCACCCTGATGGCTCTAAGAGAGGTGGCACTTTCCACGTCGCAGCCCCTCAAAGGGACATCGAGGTAGATGAGCACATCTTGGGAGGGGCTTCCAGCACAGCGCGAGGCCATGATCTCTGCTGTGTGGGAGCTGGCCCCATGAGGGGACCGGCTGCAAACTCCTGCCTGGAACTGTGCGGACAGACCCCAGGACGCTGTGGGCCCAGAGGACATGGCCTCTGGGGGGCTTGGCTGGGGCAGGCTGAGGTCAACCCTGCACATGTGGCCAAGATGGGCAAGTTTGGGCTGTGCCCAGGGGAGTGCACCGCTCCCTGCGTCTCCATGGGCAGAGCACCACACAGAGGTGGCACAGGAGACCATCTTGCAACCTCTGCTACTGCTGGGGAAGGGGTACAGAGGTGGCCCTGCCCCATCAGAGTATGTGACCAAGTGACCCTGGGTGCAGCGGAGCCTCAGTGGTGCTGGCCACCCCACACCTCAGGGGCTGATGGCTCTGGGAACAGGCGTCACTCACTCATCCAAGTGTGGTTGGGACCACTGTCCCCGGCCCAGGCCCCTGCCATGCCCCTGAGCCCCTCCCCCACAGAGATCCACAGCCCTAGCTCCCCCCTGAACCCTGCCCTGGCCCGGCCCATCCTGCTACAGAGAAGCCCCCCACCTCCTGCCGCCTGAGAAGAGACCTCCACTGTGGCCACTTCTGAATGGCCGGAACCTCGGCGCAGGGGCTGGCCCTGCCATGGACCACAGTCCACCTGGCCCTTTGGCCTCCTAGTGTCTCCAGAGGAAGTCCAAGGAGCTCCCAGGCAGGGACCTCAACTCAGGACAGGTGAGGCTGACAAGCGTCACAGGAATGGATCTAAGCACGTGTCACTCAGAGGCACAGGTTCACCCAGGACAGCAGAGACCCGTCCAGGGAGCATGCGGGCCATCTTGAGCGAGAGACACTGGGCCCTCAGACTCTCCCTCCAGGAGACACTTGGTGGGGGTGGGCATGGGAAGGTGCCGTGGCCTCAGTCTGGTGGTCACGAGGCGACCCCCGGGGTCAGGCGGTCCAGCCCCTTGTCTGGTCAGAAGCTAATGTTGGATCTAGATCATAGGCTTCCTACAATGTCCTTCCCTTTCTCTGTTTATCATGCGGGGTGATCAGTGGTGCCGAGGGCTCCTTTACGAAGCGGGTGGATGGGCCACATGTGTCTGGGGCCAGCATGGGGACCTGTGGGAACAAGGCTTGTGAGTGGGACCCTGGAAGGGATGGTGCTGCCCCAACACAGGGTTCCCCAGGTGTCCCAGGTGAGCAGTGGCCCTGGGGGCTCCTGTTGCTAGTGAGCTGGGGTGTGCACCCACCCGGAGCTGGGGTAGGACAGTTCCGGGAACAGCCCAGGAACGTCCCACGCCCACGTGAAGTCCAGCGCCCATCCCTCCCCACGCATCCAAACTTCCGATGCCCCAGATGACTGAGTCAGGGTGGCCTGTCATCCACCCTGGGATGGTGTGCAGCTCAGGGACCGGCCCCACTCCAAGGCCCATGCGGCAGGCACAGAGGAAAGGCTACTGGGGGAAGGGCAGCTGCCCCTTCCTGCCAAGGAGGAGACACAGAAGACAGCTGGAACAGCTACCTGCTGAGGGCAGGGTCCACGCACAGGTCCAGGGGCCTGAGAGGGCTCCAGGGCGTCAAGGAGGACCCTCACTGAGGCTGGAGGGGAGGCGGAAGCAGGGGGAGGGAGGGGAAGCCAGCAGGGGGACGTTAGAGGACCTGGAGGTCAGTCTGTAGACTGGAGTCCACAAAGAAAGAGCAGGAGCATCTCCATCCCTAACAAGGCCGATTCTGGGGAGCCCAGAGCATCAGTGAGACACCATGAGAACCAGCAGGAGAAGACCCAGGAGGGGGTAGGACCAGAGAGAGGGAGTTTGTCTGTCTTCAACCCTCCCTTCTGGAGATGAGAGATGGGGGGAGAGAGAGAGAGGGAGGAAGGGGGAGGGAGAGAGAGAGGGACGGAGAGAGAAAGAGGGAAGGAGAGAGAGAGGAGGAGAGAGAGGGAGGGAAAGAGAGAGGGAGTTTGTCTGTCTTCAACTATGTCTGTGCCCTCCCTTCTGGAGATGAGAGATGGGGGGAGAGAGAGGGAGGGAAGAAGGGAGAGGGAGAGAGAGAGGGAGGGAGAGAGAGGGAGGGAGAGAGAGGGAGAGGGAGAGGGAGGGAAAGAGAAAGAGGGAAGGAGAGAGAGGAGGAGAGAGAGGGAGGGAGAGAGAGAGGGAGGGAGAGAGAAAGAGGGAGGGAGAGAGAGAGGGAGTTTGTCTGTCTTCAACCATGCCTGTGCCCTCCCTTCTGGAGATGAGAGATGGGGGAGAGAGAGAGGGAGGGAGGAAGGGGGAGGGAGAGAGAGGGAGGGAGAGAGAAAGAGGGAAGGAGAGAGAGGGAGGGGGAGAGAGAGGGAGGGAGAGAGAAAGAGGGAAGGAGAGAGAGAGGAGGAGAGAGAGGGAGGGAGAGAGAGGGAGGGAGGAAGGGGGAGGGAGGGAGAGAGAGGGAGGGAAAGAGAAAGAGGGAGGGAGAGAGAGAGGGAGGAAGGGGGAGGGAGGGAAGGAGAGAGAGGGAGAGAGAGAGGGAGGGAGAGAGAGAGGGAGTTTGTCTGTCTTCAACCATGCCTGTGCCCTCCCTTCTGGAGATGAGAGATGGGGGAGAGAGAGAGGGAGGGAGGAAGGGGGAGGGAGAGAGAGGGAGGGAGAGAGAAAGAGGGAAGGAGAGAGAGGGAGGGGGAGAGAGAGGGAGGGAGAGAGAAAGAGGGAAGGAGAGAGAGAGGAGGAGAGAGAGGGAGGGAGAGAGAGGGAGGGAGGAAGGGGGAGGGAGGGAGAGAGAGGGAGGGAAAGAGAAAGAGGGAGGGAGAGAGAGAGGGAGGAAGGGGGAGGGAGGGAAGGAGAGAGAGGGAGAGAGAGAGGGAGGGAGAGAGAGACAGAAAGAGAGAGGGAGGGAGGGAGGGAGGCCTACTTTTCATCACTGGGTATGACTTCAGTTACCCCAACTAGTGTCCTGCCTCAGAGATGCCCCCGTCCTCACCTCTGATGGACATCTTTGCCCCTGGGTGTCCCAGAGCCCCAGGATCCATCAGGCCTGCTGTAGGTCCCACAGGAGAACTAATAGAAAGACCTACAGGGGGTCGAGTGCTGGCAGTGGTAAAAGTGACCCATGGTCTCTGTGTCATCCCAGTCTAAAGTGAGACAAAGGCTAGCCGCAGGCATCTGCCCCACCATTGCCCCTGGGAAAACCAGGTGAATTCCTCCCGAGCAGCTGCCTGGGGTGAAATGCAGACCCGCTCAGTGGTGAGGCAGAAGCAGTGCCCTGGCTGCTGCACAAAGGGGCTGAGAGATAAAGGAGGAGACAGGCGAGGGCCAGGAGACCTGGGGTCCCTGTAAACCACATCCACCCACAGACCAGCTCGTGGTAGGAGGGTGACAGAGGGGCGGTTAGATAGGTGGGAAAAGAAAGCGGTGACATGGGCGCGGTGAGGGAGGGACCTGGCTCTCAGGCAGGGACTCGGCTGGCCTTTGAAAACAGCACGTGGGTCGGGTTTGTGGGGGAAAGGACTGCCCGCCATCCCCGGATCACCTGGTAACCCACACGCTCTGGGTTCACCTGTGGGTGCTGGCTCACTCCAGGCTGATTTCTTCCACGGCGTCTGGGTTAGGGAAGGAATCTTGAGCCAGGCAGGAGCAGAGAAAGGAAGAGAGAAGGTGAGCCAGGGCCTGCTCACCTTGGGACTTCAGCCTCCAGCCAGACCCCAGGATGATGACCCTCACTTGGTCATTTCACAGTTCAGTCTGATGAGGTGGCTCTTGTTAGAAGTGACTCCATGCCGGTTTGGCCTGGTCTCCTGGGGCCTCCTGCAGGGCTCAGCCCAAAACTGTGGCCTCCCGTAAACTTTGCTCAACAGAGGAAAGCTTTAAAAAATTTCAAAGATGAACGAGGAAGTCGGGTGTGGTGGTGCACACCTGAACCCCAGCAGCTCAGGAGGCTGAGGCAGGAGGATCGTGAGTTCAAAGCCAACCTGAGCAACTTAGCACAGCCCTCAGCAATTCAGTGAGATCCTGTCTCAAAATAAAAAATAGAAAGGGGGCTGGGATGAGGCTCAGTGTTTATGTACCACTGGGGCCAATCCCAATACAAAAAAAAATTCAGAAAAAGATGAACAGGTGAGCAAGGGAGCTCTGAACAAGTAAAGGAGCGTCCTGCGTCCTGGCGTGAAGAGACTGAGTGTGAACAGAGGACAGACTCTCCTGAGTCAGTAGGTGCATTTAGCATGATTCAATTAAGATGGCAACAAACACGTGTGCGACCGAGTGCTGTGATACAGTGTGTGCACCACCAGAGATGCAGCGCTGTGCTCCGCGAGTGTAAAGAACGGTCACGCGCTCTGCTGTCAGGTATAACAAGCCAGAATAAAAATACATTAAAAACAAATAAATAAAATAGGAACACCACCTTTTTTCTAGACAAGTGTGAAGCTTGTTTGTAAAGCCAAGGAGGTGGCCAAACACCTGCCACACAGCCCACGGCAGCGGTGCCAGGAACCGTGCCACAGGGGAGACCTGGCGTGGACCCCGTGGTGCTGCCCACCTGGTGGGACTTGGAGCAGAGGCTTCCCGAGGCCAGCTGTCCCCAGGGGGCTGCCTCAGGTGGGGTGGGCCCCAGCTCAGGGCCAGCAGAATGCAGAAACCCCCCAGAGGGTGGTCTGCAGGCACCTTGCTCTGGGGGTCAGGGGAAGCAGCCTGACCCACCGCCTGGGGCAAAGGGGTTAGGCGGAGGGTCTGTGTGTGGCCTTGTCCCAAGGGACCAGGGGACCTTGGGGGTGGTTCTAAGTCCCACAAGGGGAGGGTTTGCAGGGAGCAGATTCCAGAACACAAAGGGCTCAGGTCAGGTCTCAGAACAGCCAGACCAACACTCAGAAGAGAAAACTGGGTCCCAGTCTCATGGCACATCCCAGAACGGACTCCAAAAGGATCAGAGATTGAAATGAGAAAGTGAAACTGCGAGTGGCCTGAGGGGGCAGGGAGCGTCCTCTGTGGCTGAGACAGATCTGTCCCTGCAGGAGCAAGGACAGGCGGCAGAGCCCAGACTCAGCAGGGGGGCGGTTTCTGCAGTTCATCCCACAAGGAGGGGGGGCCTGCCGCAGGTGGTCTTGGGGTAAAATGGGGGGGAGCCAATAGGAAAAGAGAGCAACAGGCCACAGAAGAGGACGCAGAAGTGCAGATGCCTCAGCGTCGGGTGGCGGGGCCCCGTAAATTCAGAGAAATGCTCACTCAAGCCCCTGGGAGGAAGCCCTCCTCGGCCACCAGGCCAGCACTGCCCAGAGCGGCCACTCACTCTGTGCAGAGGAGCCCATTGCACGGTTGGGGGATGGGCGTGGAGCACAGAGGCTCCGTGGAGACAGACAATGCCACCAAGTGGCCTTTGGCCCCAACCCCTCGGTCTCCCTGGAGGTGCATCCGCACAAACATGGGTGCCACACCCTTGGTACCACAGAGTGGCCTCTCAGACTGAGCGTGAGGAGCCGAGGCCTTCAGAACACCCAGTCCCTGCACTGGAGCAGGGTGTCGTGGGCCCGCAGAGAACAGCGCCCTGGTGGCTCCCCGTGCTGAGAGTCACCTGTGTCCCACCATCCAGGGCCGGACACTGCTGGGCACCTGGGCACCAGCCAGAAGGCCAGGACTGAGGAGCAGATCTCTGGCCCCAGAGGGTGGCACCAGAGCCCAGCAGAGCCTAAGAACGTGCCTCAGAAGGACCACGCTGACCACCGGGGAAAGGAGTGCTGGTCAGGACGCGCCCACCAAGCCCAGGCGCTACGGCCGCGCCCTCACATCCAGCTCAGGACAAGAGCAGATGTGAACAATCTGGGAAATGTGGCCCACGGCATGGAGGGCACCCACAGCCCACGGAAACACACCTGAGACGTGGGCAGAGACACAGCGTCACCGCACGCTCAAGAACCAGGTACCAACGTCAATTCACAGCACAAAAACGTTTGTCCGAGAACTTAGCAAGGCAGGTGGCCACAATGAGTGGGCCAGAGAGAAGCTGGGGGACAGATGGGAACCCTCCAGGAAGCAGAGCAGAAAGGCTGCCCCCAAAGTCCAGCCGCTGCGGCGGAAATGCCCGGGGTGGGCTGCGGAAGAGCCAGAGGCCACAATAGAAGGGGCCCATGACAGAGTGACAGAGACCACCCAACCCGGGAGCAGGGAGGAAGGGTTGGCAAACAGGAGCCTCAGGGAGGCGACATCACGTGGTACAACTAAGTGTCATAAAGCATCATGTCCGCCACCGGGGTCCTTGGAAAGCAGGGAGAGGCCGCGGGGAGCAGAAGGCCTGCATTGCATGGGAGCACAGCTCAGGGCCTGCCAGGCCTGGGCCGTCGACTTCTAAAGCCAAAGATCCAAACACAATATTTCAAATGCTTTCATTATTTTTCATTTGTTCTATGTTAGTCACACGTGGCGGTAGAGTGCATTTTGACACATCGTACATAAATGGAGTATAATGTCTCATTCTTCTGGTTGTACACGATGTCAGTTACACAGGTCGCACAATTATACATGCACATAGGGAAATAATGTCCGGTTCACTCTATTCGTACCCCGTACCCCCTCCCCTCCCTTTACTGCCCTCTGTCTAATCCAAAGTGCCTCTATTCTTTCCTAGCCCACTCCCCACTTATTGTGCATCCACATACCAGAGAGAACATTCGGCCTTTGGCGTTTTGGAATTGACTTATTTCACTTAGCATGATATTCCCAGTTCCATCCGCTACCAGTGAATGCCATGATTTCATTCTTCTTTAAGGCTGAGTAACATGCATTTCTTTATCCATTCATCTGTTGAGGGACACCTAGGTTGATTCCATAGTTTAGCTATTGTGAATTGAGCTGCTATAAACATTGATGTGGCTACATCACTGTAGTATGCTGATTTTAAGTCCTTTGGGTATAACCCTAGGAGTGGGATAACTGGGTCAGATGGTGGACCCATTCCAAGTCTCTGAGAAATCTCTATATTGCTTTGCAGAGTGGTTGCACCAATTGGCAGTCCCACCAGCAACCTATGAATGTACTTTTTTCTCCACATCCTCACCAACATTTACAACATTGTTGCTTGTCTCTCTTCTTTTTAAATATTTTTTAGTTATTGATGGACACAATACCTTTATTTTATTTGTTTATTTTTATGGGGTGCTGAGGATCAGACCAGTGCCTCACATGTGCTAGACAAGCGCTGCACCACTGAGCCACAGCCCAGCCCTGGAGCTTGCATTCTGGATGACTGCCATTCTGCCTGGAGTGAGCTGAAATCTTAGAGCGGTTTTGATTTGCATTTCTCTAATTGCTAGAGATGATGAACATTTTTTCATATATTTGTAGATTGATTGTAATCTTCTGAGAAGTGTCTGTTCAGTTCTTTTGCCCATTTACCAACTGTGTTATTTGTTTGTTTTTTGTTTGTTTGTTTGTTTGTCTGTCTTAAGCTTTTTGAGTTCTTTATATATCCTGGAGATTACTGCTCTATCTGAGGCTCATGTGGTAAAGATTTTCTCCCATTCTGTAGGCTCTCTCTTCATGTTATTGATTGTTTCCTTTGCTGTAAAGAAGCTTTTTGGTTTGATTCCATCCCACTCACTGAATCTTGATTTCACTTGTTGCACTTTAGGAGTCTTGTTGAGGAAGTCAGTTCCTAGGCTGACATGGAGGAGATTTGGACCTACCTTTTCCTCTGTTAGGCTCAGGGTCTCTGTTCCAGTGCCTAAGTCCTTGATCACTTTGAGTTGATTTTTGTGTGAGGTGAGAGAGAGGGATTTATTTCATTTTGCTACATATGGATTTCCGGTTCTCCCAGCACCATGTTGAATAGGCTGTTTTTTCTCCAATGGATTTTGATGTTGCCTTTGTCTGGTGTGGGATGACTGTCTTTATATGGGTTCGTCTCTGGTCCTCTGTTGTACCATTGGTCTACAAGTCTATTTTGGTGCCCATAACACGCCATTTTTGTTACTATGGCTCTGTAGTATGATTGAAGGTCTGGTTCTGTGATGCTCCTGCCTCACTCCTCTTGCTGAGGATTGTGTTGGTCATTTTGGATCTCTTACTTCTCTAAATGAATTTCATGAGTGCTCTATTTCTATGAAGAACGTCATTGGGATTTTAATGGGAATTGCAGTAAATCTGTATACACTTTTGGTAGTGTGGCCGTGTTGATTCTGCCTATCCAGGAACATGAAGATCTTTCCATCTTCTAAGGTCTTCTTCAATTTCTTTCTTTAGAGTTCTGTAGTTTTTATTGTAGAGGTCTTTCATCTCTTTTCTCAAATTGATTACCAAATGTTTTTAAGCTATTGTAAATAGGGTAGTTTTTCTAATTTCTCTTTGAGTAGATTCATCAGCGATGAATAGGAACACATCTGATTTATGGGTGTGGATTTTATATCCTGCTACTTTGCTGGATTCATTTATTGGTTCTAGAAGTTTTCTGGTGGAATGTTTTGATTCTTCTAAATATAGAATCATGTCATCAGCAAATAGTGAGAGTTGAGTTCTTCTTTTCCTATATGTATCCCTGTAATTTCTTTATTCTAATTGCTCTGGCCAGAGTTGCAAGGACGATGTTGAATAAAAGTGGTCAAAAGCAGCCAGAGGAGAATAAAAACTTCATGCACAGGAGGAAGGAAAAAATGAAATGCCCCGCCCTTCTCCCGAGAGACGGCCATGTTGGAAGACAGTGAATGACAGTCTGAAGTTCTGAAGTAAAAGAATCGTCACCCTGGAGCCTGGGGAAAATGCCTTCAGAATTAAAAGGAAAGTTAAAATGTGACTTCCGTTTTCACTTGAAGATGCAGAGCAGCTGCCTGAGGTCCGGGGGAAAACACAGGTCAGAACCGAGGAAGGACCGGCAAGCCGCGAATGCCCCGGAGAATCCTGGGAAAGCAGAGAAAAGTCCCCAACTTGGGCAGCAGCACCTGCAGGTGGGCTGAGGGGGAGCAGAGGGACAGAGGAGGCCCGACCTCACGGGGCAGCCACATCCACGGAGGTGGCGGCTCTGGGAAGAGCAGGAACACCAGGTGTCTAGCACATAAGCAGTTGGCAAGCCAGGAGGAGAGAGCAGGGCTCGGGAGAAAGAGTGGAAGACGTGACTCAGGGTGACACAGGTAACGCCGGGAAGCCCAGACACCACCAGGGACAGAGCACCCAGAAAGCCACCCTGGCGTGTTTCCACACCACCGAGAGCCAGGCTGGAGAAGGGGCCAGGAGGAGCTGGGGGAGGACAGGTCACTACGGAGGAGCAGGCAGAGGTTCCAGGGACCCCCATCGGGCCCTGGTGGCGAGCGGGCCGAAAGGAGGGCGCTTAAAAACCTGGCAGAGAAATGAGGCTGCTCTCCTACTCAACAAGCCTGTCACCAGGCTGGCAGCAAGAGATGCTCGGGGAGTCCTCCAGGCAGAGGGACACGAGCAGACCCACGGACGGGGCAGGACAGGGCAGGACACGTGGATTTTTCATTGTGTCTACTCTCTCAGACCCCTGACCGTGGAAAGAGGCACCACAGCAATACCGCGTGTTTACAGCACATGTCCCAATGCAGGGTGGCTCAGAACGCGGGTCAGCGGGGGCCTGGCACTGCCCACCCACACGCCGCCCTTGAAGAGGTACCACACACGGTATTTGAAGGTGGCTCCGACTAATTTAAAGAGGCTGAACTGTAGGAAAACCACCAAACACTGTTTAAAGGAGCGTCAACCAGCCATACAAGGGATGAAATAGAACAACCAAAAAGGGTCCATTGAGATGGGAATCGTCCTAGAGACGGCAGGAGGGGCCACCTGCTCCGACACACAGCTGTCACCTACGGGAAACCCACCTTCAAAGGCCTCCGTTCTTATTCACACAGAAGAGGAGGACACAGGGACACCTGAGTCTCCCCTGGGGAAACAGATGCAGACCCTAGGCACCCCAGGGCAGCCGACCAGCCCCCCAGAATCAACAGCATAGAACTCCCGGGTGGACCATGGCAGCCCTCCTGGAGTCCAGGAGGAACGGCAGCTCTTCTGGGAAAGAGATGCTGGGGAGACAGCCGTGGTGAGTGGAGGACCCAGGGTGACACCTGGGTCACACTCACAGGGGGCAGGGATCGGGAGTGTTTTGGACACTTGGAATCTGGAGAGGACACTAGGCGGTACTTGATCATCAGTTTTCCTAGGTGTGAAGCGTGGACATGTCCTGTGTTGAACACGGGCGTTGGAGCAGTCGTGTAAGCGCAGCAGAGCCTGCGACCTACTGTGGAATGTTCACAGGAGCACACAGGGCAGGAGGGAGGGGGCTGCCTGGGTCGCAGCCTGCCTGCTGGGCCTGGGGGCGAGCTCTCCCCTGCTGCTCTCTCACATGCCTCTTCCACAAAGAAAATTTTCATCATAAGAAAAATCCTCCAATTTCCCCAGATCAAATTTCCAGAGGCTCAGCCATCTGGTGCCGGGCACGCGCCCAGAAGTAAGCAAGAAGGACCACACGCCGCTGGCGCGGCCCAGCGAGCCTGCCGACTGCTGCCTGGCCTGGGTTGGTGGACCCTGCCGTCTACAGTCCCCTCCCATCGGCCCTGCTCTTCGCTGGGGATGGGGTGGTTTGGGAGACTCCAGCCCAATCTGAACATTTCTTGCCTCTGACCAGAGACTCAAGGACACTCATGGGTCCCAAACCAATCAGTCTCTTCAGAGTGCAAATGATTGAGGACGCCACAGCCTTGGGAGGTGCGGGCCAAGAACTTGGGAACATAAGGGACCTAGGACAAAGTCCACCCTGCAGAAGCACAGTGTCCTTGGGGGCATCAAGAAACCCCTGGAGCATGCCTCATCTGAAGCTGTCACTACCACCACGTTGGTCTGTTGCGGAAGCTATCGATCCACTTGCACCGCATTCCCATTAGTTGCAACCCAAAGGACGTGACATCTTGCAGGGAGACTCCTCAGGCCCTCACACACAGGCTCCAAACCACTCTTCTGAAATCTGCCTCCTGTTTTCCAGAACTCCACAGAGTGTAGACCCGCAGATCTGGAGAGGAAGGACAGCTGCAGGCAGGCTACAACAGTGGGAGCCGACAGCATGTGAGCAGATGGCTCCTCACGGGGAGGAAGCCCAGATGCTCCGCCTCGCGTAACCAGGGAAATGAAATTAACGCCACAACACGCGTCCTCCTCCCGCCCACCAGGCTGGCACAAGCTCAGAACCAGGACGGGTCAAGTGCTGGCGGACGTCTGACACCCAGAATGCTGACTCGCCGCGGTGCAGGGGCGTGTGCACGGAGTGTGTCTGGAGGCGGTGTGCCTGGACACCAGAAGGTGCAGTGCGGAGGACTGGCCGACTGGGCAAGCTGGGGCCAGGGTTCTGTTGCTTGAAGACTCTCAACACAAGCTGGGAGGGAATCTGAAAGAAGGCAAAAAAGGAAAACGCGGGCAGAATCCGCGAACAAACAGCCCAAGATAAAACAGACCTCAACCCAGGGACAGCCGTGGCACCCAGCAACCCAGCGGAGGCTCCAGCTAAAGCCACCCCTGCTGAGCGAGCCCAGGCACCTGCGGCAAAGGTGGGCTGGAGTCCAGAGCCTCCGACGTGGCTGCTGTGGGACCGTCCTCTCCAGAACACATAGGTGTTGATGTGTGGGGGACGCCAGTGGCCAGGGCTGAGCAGAGCCCGCACCATGGTCCACGCCGTCCCCCTCAAAGCCCTTGGCCCCTCCAGAGCTCCACCCAGGGCCCTGGTCCACCCCGAGTGCAGGGCAGAGCAACGCCACACACACGGGTAGGGGTGCCAGGCAGCCATGCTGCCCCCTGACCTGGGGGAGGAGCCCAGAGTCCTGCTGTTTCTTGGCCTCCTGGCTGCATGTGGAATGGAGGCTCCCGACAGGTGGCCATGTCCCTTTCTCCCTCCAGTGTCAATTCTTCCAGGTCCCTCCTCTGCATCTGTCACCTACATGCTGTCACCACCCTCCACTCCTCCCTGATCCTGAAAAGCCCGAGACAGGGCCCGGGTCAAAGGTCACAGCCTTGGTCCCCTCTGCCCAGTTCACCTGAGGCCCCCTGGGAGAGCAGTGCCCCGGCAGTCTCACACGTCCCCCGGGGCCGCGGCTGGGCCCTGCCAGGTCTGCTGCTGAGCTGCCAGCTCTCACCTGCACCCGGGCAGTGCCAGGGCCTCGGACGCTGTCTGCTCCGAGAAGCACTGGTCAAGGGGTCAGGCTTTCTGCCAGCAGCAAGGGCAACTTCTGCCACTTGGCTGAGGGGCCCTGTGCTTTTGGGGGGACCTCCCTGGGTGCAGGCCTTGGTCCTGTCTTGAATTTGGTACCCACCTCGTGTGTGGCCAGGAGGGAGCCCACATGCTGCACCCAGCCCACAGGAGCAAGGCCCTGGCCATCTCTGAAGACCAGAGTGGCCTGGCCCAATGGACGTAAGGACTCCTGCCCCAGCTTTATTCCCCTGGTCTCTGTCCCGGAGCGTTCAGGACGTCTGCAGGGCCTGCCCGAGGGCTGGTGGCTCCATGTTCAGCGCACACTGAGAATGAGAAGAAGGTGCGGGCAGTCCGGGGGCAAGAGCCCTCAGGTCCCTGCGCACAGCCTGGCCAGCTGCCTGACCCAACGTCCACGGGTGAACGGGAACTTAGGGGACAATAGAACGATTCTATTTGTACAGTGGTGACAGAAACACATCTCTATGCCCCGTGATCCCGGCATCTGGGGGCCCAACACCAGACTCCAAGACACTCAGACCCCTGCACAGAAGGTGCCACCCCCACACGGGCCACACGGGCCCCACGGGGCCGCCACGCTGCCTCCGCACACTCCAGCGCCTCTGGCCGGGCGTTGCAGCTGCTCTGTAAACAGCAAACACAGTGGATTGTTTAATGAGTAAGGACAAGAGCACATCCGTGCTCTCTCCAGAGGACTTCCCGAGTGTTTTCGGGTTCTGGTTGGTTGAACCTGAGGACGCAGAACTTGCGGGTGCCGAGGGCTGGCTCTTGTTTGTCAGAACCCGTAGAACTGCGTGCAGCTACGTGAATCTGCTTGAATCACCAAAACACAACGCCATAGAACAGTGGCCTGAACAGCAGCATCTTGTCGCCCAGCGTCCCCGGCTAGACGGGGGGCAGATGGGATCCTGGTGGGGACTCTTCCCTCCTGGTCTTCTCACTGCATTCACACAGGAGACGGAGAGACGAGCCCTCTCGGTGTCTCTTCCCATGGGGACACTGGTCCTATCAGGTCACAATCCCCTCAGACCCACGGGGGCTGGGGCACACAAGCGTCCAGGGCACAACAGCTACAAGAGGGAGCTTCACTGTGTGCAGACTTCTTAAAAACCTTGTCCATGCTACCGACCCCCACCCACCTTTCCATGCCCCACCTGACAGGCCACACGCCCCCAGGAGAATAAGGACACGCAGTAGGGCAGGGAGACCACCACTGAGCATGTGGAACCACCCGCTAGTCCCGTAGTGGGCAAGCAGGCTGAACTACGAGAGCTGGATTCCCCAGATTCATGCCAGAGCTTAGTGGGCACTGGTGGGACAGAGGCGAACCAGGCCCTCTGCATCCAAGGCCTCCACCGTGCTGCAGCGAACGCTAATAGTTTGCCTGGAGTAGTGCAGTGCACAACCCACACAACCACACGCAGCCCTCTGTGAGGTCACCTGATCCTTGGCTTTAAAGAGTTTCCATCAATGCAATTTCAATTCTTTAAGTGCCTCATCTTCAAAAATACCTGGACACACCAGGAGTCACAGTCAACAGAAGGAAAAGACACCACTCGCAGAGGCAGACCCTCAAGAACTTCTGATAATGTCCTCATCATACACAGAGGACAAGAAACCAAAGGTCAAAAATGTGAAAATAACCCCCCCCCCCAAGAAAACCTCCTAGAATGGAAACCCATGATAACTGAACTAGACTCGCCGAGCCCATTTCCCTGTGGACCAGGCACAGCAGAGGGGAGAGCCTGGAGGGGGAGCAGAGGGCGAAGGCCTGCTCCGATTGCTATGGCCCCAAAGGGGTGAGAGGATCAGTACCTGGCTGTAATGGGGGTCCAGGACAGTCCCGCAGAGGCCACAACTGAAGCACTAGGCTTCAGTAGGTGTAACCGGCTCACTGGGTGCAGAGCGAGCATCCTGCCGCGTGCCGCGCACCAGAGGTGACACCCAGGAAGCAGACTATGCTTTTGGTTTTGAGATAATCCTCACTATTTGCCCAGGCTGGCCTCAAACTCATGAACCCAAGCAGTCTTCCTGCCTCAGCCTCCCAAGTAGCAGGGGTGCCAGGCACGTGCCACTGCCCTCAACTAGAAAGTGGGATTTTTAAATAGATATTGCCATCCCCCTCTTACCAATAGGGGATGTGTCCCAAGACCCTCCTGGACGTCTGAAAACACAGGAAGTACCAAACCCTACAAGTACTATTACAGTTCCCTAGTTTCAGTTATAGGCAACTGTGGTCCAAAAATATTAAATAGAAAATTCCAGAAATAAGCAATTCATAAGTTTCACTTTTTGTTTACTGTCTGAGCAGCTTGATGAGATCTTGCACGTTCTGCTACATCCCACCAGAATGCGAGTCATCCTTTGTCCAGTGTGTCCAGGCTATGCACTGTACCGCCTCCAGTCACCAGCAGCATCTCAGTTATCAGACCAGCGGTCACAGTACCTGTGTTCAAGTGATCCTTATTCAACTATGACCCCAAACTCAAGAGCGAAAGGTCGGCCATTCAGATACGCCAAAGAGAAGCCCAAAAGTGCTTCTTCCAGTGAAAAGTCAAAAGTTTCTGACTTACTACAGAAAGAAAGAAGATCCAAAGCTGAGGTTGGGAAGGTCCAAGGTAGGTCTGTCTGTGAAACCGTGAAGAGGAAACAGAAGCGTCTGCCAGAGGAAGGGCAGGTAGGGCCAGCGGAGGTTTTAAGAAAGGGCTCTCCGTGCAGCTGTGGCTACAAGATGAAGTCTGACTGCTGTATCCGTCATTGCTGTCAACGCCAACCGGGCCTGTGGACACATTGAGCCATCCCGGTGTGCAGGATGGACATGGACAGAGCCAGAAGGACCAGCCGCAGCTCCCAGGGAAACAGAGCCAAGAGGATTGGAGATGGTAGGCAGGCAGGTGGCCGAGAGGCAGAGGGCCGACAGATGAGGGTAGATGATGGACAACAGATGACTGGTGTGCTGAGGTAGTGGGTGATGGAGGGACAGTAAACACATGATAAATGATAGCTAGGTGATAGATGGGTGACAGGCTGTTGCTTGAGGAGGGTGGCACTGTGGGGAGTCCGACAGCACACGACAGGCTCGCAGGCCGGGATCCAGGGCATGGCTGGGATGGAGCCCAAATCCCACGGGCTGGCAGACTTCTCTCTTCCCGTGGAGAGCGGCCACCTTGTTCTCTTCAGCCCTTCAACGGGTGCTATCCACCCCATGATAGATGACCATGTGCTTCGCTCAAAATTCACTAATTTAAAGTCGCTCTTATTTGAAGCCGCAGCAGCAACACTCTCACATTTCATTGTGACTGTAAGGGTCCGGCGAAGCGTCAGAGGAAGAGACCACCAAGAGACTGACTTTATGCAATAAGCAAGAGGGAGTTTATTAGGATCCGATTTCAGCACGCTGAGGCCCCAGGCCGGCTCGCTCAAAAAGGGAGAACAGCCCAGAGCCCAGAGCAGAGGTCAGGCAGAGCTTAAGTACACTTTTTGGAGTGGGTGGGGGCTTTGCATACATCAGAACAAATCATCATGAGGCGTGGGAAAATTGAACAACAACTCTGAGACATGATTAGTTCATTCATTGACGGGAACAGGCTGGGCAGGGGTGATTGGTCACTTCTAAGCAGGGTACACATTCAAACTGATTGGTTTTAGGGCCTAAATGCCTACGTGACATACTACACAGAGTCCCAAGTTATTAGACAACCAGAGGAGCCAGTGAGAATATTTACTGGGCAGTTCGGGTATTGTCCTAACAGCTACAGGGATTACAGGTTTGGGGGGTAGCAGAGGAATTGTAACAATACTTCGTCTTTTACTTTTTAACCCAAGCCCTGCAGTTTAGAAACTTTACAATGCCCGGTCTTTTACACTTTAACTCAGGCTCTGCGGCTTAGAAACAGCTTAGAAATTTTACCCTTACAGTGACGAAATGTCTGGGCACGGTGGCCAGCCAGGCCGACACATAACGGACCGTCCCAGAGGGCATTTCTTTAGCGAAGGCAGACGAGCAAGACACGCAGAGAAGGAATGCGAGATGCGGTGGCAGCCATGAGAGGAGAGGTTCGCGGAGGGAGAGGGCAGGCAGGCACCCTGGACCAGCCCCGCGGCCGGAACGCCATGCCCTGGGGTTGGTAGAGCCAGGGCAACGCCGTCACCACGGTGCCCGCACACATGTGTGCACAAGCCTGGGATTTGACTGTCAGTTCTAAAGTTTCTGTGGAATTACAAAAAAACAGGAATTGCCGCGCCCTCCTGGAGAGGAGTGAGGGGATGTCCGGCCTGAGATCCCAAGACTCCCTCAGAGCTGCCTCAGGGCCGGGTGGCCCCCGGGAGGGCTGGCCCAGCCTGCGGGAGGCTCCGGGTTCCTCCCCCAGCACGGCAAAAAATGATTTTTGTTTAAAATAAAACTGTCACAAAGCAGAGAGTGTGGCCCAAGCATTACCCGCACAAGGTGGAGACGGGGCCTCGACCATCTTCTGGCCAAGAGAGGCAAGAATCAGGAAAAACACTTAGGATCATTGTGGGGAACTGATCATCCACAGAGGAGGGGAATATTAATCAGACTCTTTTCACTGTCCCCAGAAATCAATGCCAGGAAAAAAAACAATGAATTAAAAGTCAGTACCAGGTGGATCAAAGACTTGGCTTTGGGAGACAAATGCACCCTCTTCTAGAAAAGCCCGCAGGAGGTCTCACGTGGCCTCGGGGGAGAGAGGCATCACTTCAGCAGGACACAAAGGACCCCAGCCAGGGAGGGAAGGAGGAATTAATTGGACGGCATTAAGATTTGGTGCCTCTGTTTGATCATCACAGCATCAAAATGAAAAGACAAGCCACAGCTGGGAGACGCTGCGGCACAGATAATTGGCAAAGACTCATCTAGGAAATATATAAAGAACTCGTGTCTATTCACTACGGAGAAGAACAAAACGCATTCTTTTAACATGGACAAAATACTTGAGCAGGTGCTTCACAGAGAAGGAAATTCAAATGGCACATCAACAAAAGTGGTTTGCAGAACCTCCCTCGCGGGTACACCGGGAAATGCAAATCAGAACAGGAGCGTGAGCTCATCCTCACCTACACACCGTCCAGGTGTGAGGGGCGGGGGCGGGCGGAGAGGGCCTGCCTACCACAGGAAAGAGTCACCACCTGGCAAAGCCCAGCAGTGGTGCAATCGCACCCTTGATAGCTGCCACTCTTTCATGGGATGTGGAAATAACAGCCACCGCGGGAAGCCACCCCGCCGCCTGGGCAGGTTGACACTGCACACACCCAGCTCTGTCCCTGCATGCAGACACACGGTGAAGATGCTTCTCTTTCTCTTCCTCACTATGCTGCTGGGCTGGGCTGGGCTCCCCTGGGCTCCAGTGACCCTCCTGCCTCAGCCCCTGAGTAGCTGGGACCTGGGTGCCGCACACTGTGGCATCTGGGCAGAAGGCCACTGTCAGATGTTCCCAGGAGCACGGTTTTAAAGGAAGGGTAGGCAGATGATGACGGACACTGCCCATCAACAAGAATGAGCAGGCTACAGCCACCGCATCTAGAGATCAGGACCAGTCTGTCCTGCCAACCCGTGAGACCTGAGGGAGCCATGCGGGTGGAGCAGGCTGGGCAGAGGGGCCGGGCAGAGGGGCTGGGCAGCTCCTGGCACAGGTTGGATCCTGGTCCAACGAATGACAAGGGACAAGGACAGCGGGCATCCCTAACACGGCACCGTGCCCTGCAGCCCTGGGGCCGGCCTCACGCTGGGAAGAGTGTGCACAGTGAAAACTCAAGACATCAGGGCCAGCGCAGCCCGGCCAGACACAGAGAAGATGCCACTTCCCAAACCCTGCCAGGGGCAGTCACCCATCCTGGGGCCACAGGCTGTCACGGGGGGGACCTCTTAAGGACACCAAGGGTTCTCCTGCAGTGGGCCTTGGCTGGCTTCTCCTACGAGGCTCTTGAGAGCTCGAAGGCCGATGTTAACACCTCACCTCCCGGCCCAGGGACAGAGGTCTCCTCGCCAGCCCCAGCTCCGCCACCTGCCCTGTCCCCACAGAGCCTGACACCTCGGGCAGCCCTGTCTCCTCCATTGGCCGGCCATCTCTCCCCCTGCTTTTACCCCAGGCTTCTCCTGAGTCAGCCCTGGGCCCACTACTGCAGATCCAGAGGGGAGAGAGACCCCTGGCCCCAGCTCCTCCTGTGGCCGTGGAACTGCTCAGTGCACCACCTGTGCCCAGGGGTCCTCAAGACCCAGCACAGGAGCCACCTCCTCCAGGGAGCCTGCCCGGTGCCCTCCATGCTCATGCACAGGAGCCACCTCCTCCAGGGAGCCTGCCCGGTGCCCTCCATGCTCATGCACAGGAGCCACCTCCTCCAGGGAGCCTGCCCGGTGCCCTCCATGCTCATGCACAGGAGCCACCTCCTCCAGGGAGCCTGCCCGGTGCCCTCCATGCTCATGCACAGGAGCCACCTCCTCCAGGGAGCCTGCCCGGTGCCCTCCATGCTCATGCACAGGAGCCACCTCCTCCAGGGAGCCTGCCCGGTGCCCTCCATGCTCATGCACAGGAGCCACCTCCTCCAGGGAGCCTGCCCGGTGCCCTCCATGCTCATGCACAGGAACCACCTCCTCCAGGGAGCCTGCCCGGTGCCCTCCATGCTCATGCACCCAACGTTGAACCGACGCCCCTGCCCCCGTCAGGGGGACAGTCTGCACTGCTGCTCCTGGCCTCTCCGTGGTGTGCACCAGGCATGGGCTATGGGGAGGGCTGTCTAGCTGGTCTCTGGGGGCAGCCTGGGGTGCAGAGCAGGGGGCTGCTGGGAGGCTGTCCTCCTCCAGTGCTGCAGAGACCATCCACCTGGGAGAGCCCCTCCTGGACCTCGGGGGTCGGAGCCAAGTGCTCACCCCACCCCCACCTCATCGTCCCGGCCATCCGGCACTTGCTGGGTCCCTTGCCCACAGACCCACCATCCCTCTAAATGCACATGTGTCCAGGACACCAGATTGCGGTCCCAGCAGGGCAACACCCAAGGGCTCTCCACAACGTCACCATGAACTGGGGCACACGGGGACCTCAGAGCCTCTTTATCTCCACTGACCAGTGTCATCCAGGTGGATGGATGGAGAGAAGGGAGGGCGGGTGGAGGGATGGGTGGGTGGACGGGAGATAGAAGGGAAGATGAAGGGTGGCCGAGCAAGACGATGGATGGGTGGGCAAATGGTGTTCATGAGAAACTTTTCATGCCTCAAAGTTATATTTTTGTACATAGAAAAGATTACTCAGAAATTACTTTGGATTTTTAAAAATTAAATTTTCATTTATTACTGTTACAAAGTCAGAAAACTAGGATTTTTCCCCTTGAGCTATAAGTTGAGTCTTCAAATCTCCTGTATCTATAAATTTAATAAATCTCAAAATCATTTCTAAAGGGCTTTTTCATTAACATTAAGTCCCACTTTCAAACTTACTTAATAAAACACTTTCAAAAAATTAATGACATTAGCAGATTTAATGTGTCATATTTTGCCTGACAAAACTTTCCAAATTAGTTCTCAGAAATCTAAAAATGTAACTTGCTAGTACGATGGAACTAGATTCTCTTAAGTGGTCCAGAGCCCTTCAGATACCTGATCAATTTCAACTTAAGGGCTGGGGCTGGGGCTCAGGGTCAGAGCGCTCACCTAGCACGTGTGAGGCACTGGGTTCAACCCTCAGCACCCACAAAAATAAAATAAAGATAGTGTGTCCACCTAAAACTAAAAAATAATTTTATTTTTTTTTTTAAAGATTTCAACTTCCTTTCTTGCTAGCTCTCCGGCCATCCTGATGGCTGCTGTAGGTTGGGGGCCGTCCCGCATTGAAGGCAGGAAGATGAAAAAGAAGGCCGCAAAAAAAGATGAAAAAGTCTCTGGAGTCGATCAACTCTTGGCTCCAGCTTGTTATGTAAAGTGGGAAGAACGTACTGGGGTACAAGCAAACTCTCAAGATGATCAGACAGGGCAAAGCGAAACTGGTCATCCTCACCAACAATTGTCCAGCTTTGAGGAAATCTGAAATAGAGTACTATGCCATGTTGGCCACTGGAGTGTGTCCATCACTCCAGTGGCAATAATATTGAACTGGGCACAGCATGTGGAACATACTACACAGCGTGCACACTGTCTATCATGGATCCAGTGATTCTGATATCATTAGAAGCATGCCAGAACAGACGGGTAAAAAGTAAAACATGTAAAGTTTTTCTTTAATAAAACTTGGTAGAGCGTGTTTAAAAAAAAAATAGATTTCAAGACTGGGGTTGTAGCTCAGTGGTAGAGCACTTGCCTAGCATGTGTGAGGCACTGGGTTCAATTCTAAGCACCACATATAAATAAATAAAAGAAAGGTCCATCAACAACTTAAAGATTTGAGTCTTCAAATCTTCTTGTTTGTATAAATTTAATAAATCTCAAAATTATTTCTAAAGGACTTTTTCATTAAGTCCCACTTTCAAACTTAATAAAACACTTTTGAAAAATTAACAGATGTAATTAATCAAGTCTAATCAGGTATGGTGGCACATGTCTGTGATCCCAGCAGCTCAGGAGTCTGAGGCAGAAGGATCGAAAGTTCAAGGCCAGCCTCATCAACTTAGCAAGACCATAAGCAACATAGTGAGACCCTGTCTCTAAATAAAAATAATAAGGGCTGGGGCTGGGGCTCAGTGGTAGAGTGTCCTGGGTTCCATCCTCAGTATTAGGGGAAAATCATTAGTCTAAGTCAAGTAGTTATGTGTACTTAAAACTGTAAGTAAAAGACTGACCTGTCTCTCTAACAGCCCCAGTCCCCTTCAGCATCACAGCTGTTTATAACACGAGATGTCCCTTCACATACAACTAGCAGTACCATGGAGGTGAAGCATTTCTGTACTGATTGCAAATAGCCTTTCAGGTTAAACCTCCTTCTTCACTGAACAACCAGGACACCAGGGGGCACATCAGTATTCTCTGAGGTTGCAAAATGCCAGCAGGTGGGGCACACACAGCTGATATTTCCATCCACCATGCACGGGGCTCCCAGACGCTGGTGATGCTTCATTACAGGGGCTTCAGGTCTTGGAGTCGGGTCTGGAGACCTTGACCCCATGCAGAACACCATCCTGTTCCTCACACCCACCTGCCAACCACACCCAGGGGCTCAAGTGGACTTCACATTCAGCAAATTCGTCCATGACTGTCAGGATCTTTCTGGTAAGGTCACATACTAGAGGTGTTAAAATGACACTTACAAGATCCTGCAAATCTGAAAGCTGAGTTGGAATATGTGAACAAAGCATCTCTAAGACAGACTGCAGACATGTGGCCTTTAGACGGACGGGTGGGTGGGCCGTGATCTGTAGGTAGATGAGCTGATGGGCAAATGTGAGAACAGGCATGCATATGGATGGAGGGGAGTCTTATGGGGGTGTGAGGGGGCAGTGGGGGCTGAGTGGTGAAGGGTAGGTGGACAGACATCATGGAAAATTATGCATGAGAGGGAAAAGACACGGAGAGGGGTGTGTGGTCGCGTGAATGGAGGAAGTGTGGATAGGCACACAGGTGGATAGATGGTGGGGTGAGGGAAGGACCCCTGGGGTGTCGAGGGGTAGGTGGACAGGTGGAGATGGGTGATGGGAGGGACGATGGGCATGTGAGCTGGGCAGATAAATGAGGGGATGAACAAGAAAGTGCATGCAGGGCAGAAGCCAGGTGGATGAGGGCCAGTGGATGGGTAGGTGGATGGACGGATGGACGGACGGACGGACAGTCAGACAGACGGTCAGGCGGATGATGAGGGGTGGCTGGCTGGTGCAGAAACGAATCCGTTTTCAGTGTAGAAGACTAGCATCCACTGAGAGCTCCCAGAGGCCCTTGCTTGCCCCAGCTTGCTCTCTGACTTGCTGCTCTCTGGGATGATTTCCCACCTGCTCCGTGAATATGCAGGACTGGGCCAGCCGAGACTGCTCCCACCCCCAGCCACACCCAGGTGCCTGGAGTCACACTTGGGGACACTTGACACCACTGGAGGCCAGGGTCAGCACCCTCTGGCCAGCCCAGTCCCCTGGCCAGCCCGGTCCTCTGGGACAGACTCAGGCAGGGAGGAGCTCCTAGCCTGCTGCTGGTTGCTGTGGAAACACCTCGTGGCTTGTGCCTCTCTTGGCTGGCAAAGAAAGGAGACGTAAAATGATGAAGCGTCACGGGGCCTCGCCAGGGGCCAGCTCTGATTTATCCCCTGACACTTCCCCAGGAGCCAGCTGACCTTTCCTGCCACAAATAGCTTGTGGTGGGTCCCTCAAGGCGGTCTAGCCTGGATAGGGTCCTGTCTCAGAGGAGTGGGACCCAAGGGAGCCAGATAACAATAATCAAGTGAGAGAACAAACTGTCCTCTGGGGCAGAGCGCGGGCTTCTCAGCAGTGTGGCTGGCCGCTTCCCACCCTGTGCGCGGTGAGCGCCCATCCCTGGACATGTGAGGCAACAGCACGTGAAATAATAAATCTGCAGTTCCCACCCAACCCCATGTCGGTTACCCTGACATTCTTACGGAGCTCTGGGGCTCAGGGCACTGTGGGGAAGTCGGGGAGAGGCAGCGGAACTGCCCGGCTGCCTGGCCATCGCACGGCTCCACAAGTCAGGGACAGGACCAGGCATCTGGAGGGCCCAGTGGGCCTGTGCAGCCCAGGACAGCAGCAGGGCACCAAGCCCACCTCCCTCCTGGGGCCCGGGTGCTCCATCAGGCCTCGCTGGGGGGTCGGGAGGTGCTTCCTGGCAGCGAGCTGAGGCCCTGGGGCTGTGGGTGATCCCGGGAGGCTCCACCCTGGACCTTACCCTGGCTGACCCTGAGGCCCACCCAGGGGATCCTCCGGAAGACACCCTGCTGTGGCCTTGCTGGAGGCTCACAGACCAGAGTTGCCCCTGGAGACAGCACCCCGCTGCCCTCAGGCTGTAAATCAGGGACTGGTCACCAGACTGCTGGGGAGAGAGTGAGTGATGGCAGAGTCTCCCTCAGGACAAGAGACGGCAGCCCTGGAAGGCCCGGCATGAGGTCAGGCCCTGGCAAGGGCAGGGAGAGCCTGGGGCACTGACAGGAGGTCAGGAGACCGGAGCTCGCCCAGGTCTGTAGCTAGAGGAGGCAGATTGGGGACAGAGCCAGACCCACCCGAGCCCCAGGCCCAGGCACCGCCTCTCCTGCACCTGAGCCCTGTGGTGTCCCCTGGGTCCCAGAGGCTGCCCCCAGAGGGCTCCAGAGAGCTCCCTGAGTGAGTGGACAGAGGGGGAGAGGGAACAGCCCACGAAGACCAGCCAGCAGCCCACACTGAATCCTTCCTCAGACTTCAGGCCTGGAGAGGGCACTTGGGCCACCTGGCCAGGCACCCTCATTTACAGGGGAAACTGAGGTCCAGGGTCCCACAGCAATGCAGTGGTGCCCAACTCTCTCCTGGTGCCTGCTGGGAGCCATCAGCCAAGTAGGTATGACAAATTCCTTGCCAGCTTACTCCCATGCTGTCTAGTGGAAGGACTTCTGAAAGGTGACCTTGTTCAAGGACCAGGGCAGGATCCGTGTTTAGGGTGTTCCCCCTTTAGAATAGGGCAGTTTAGCATAATAGGAGAGTAGGGTGTTTCCCCTTTAGAATAGGGTGGTTTAGTAATAGGAGATTAGGGTGTTCCTCTTTTGGAATAGGGCGTATCCTGCTGCTGAGTTCCTCTTGAGTGCTTAGGGTCAGACAGTATTTTTTGAGAGACAGAAGCCCATGCGGTGTGGATTTAGGCAGGAGAGGATTTGGGCAGAGAACGGAGTGGATTTGGGCAGAGAACGTGGATTCCCCCAGAACGTGTTTGTAGACGGCCGGTGTGAGTTCGGGAATAAAGAATTGCTGTTTGAATCTACAAGCTGTGTGGAGACTCGTGATTTGAGCCCAGCCGAGAGACTGCGGCATTTGGTGGCCCGTACGCGGAACATCTGAAAAAAGGTAAGTGAAATTGTTCAGCCCCTGAAGGAGAGCGAAAGAATGGGTGAGCATTTCAAAAAACAATATGTTCTTGTTCTAATTTATTTTGTTTTTATTTCAAGTTGCCTGTTCCTAGAACTTTCTCAGGCAAACTGGGGAAAATGGTTGACTCAAAGTTTTAAGTTGTTCGCCTCCGAGGAAGAGAAATTGTTAGAGAAAAAAGGCACCCCAGTAAGACCAAGAACAATTAGGGCATATGTTGATACAATACAAAAATGTAGCCCATGGCTTTTTAAAGACGAGTTATTAAATATATCAATGGGACCATCATGGTATCCTGTAGAAGGATTTTTCTTCAACAAGAAAGAGATGGCTAATTTTGTTTACTACGCTTGTCTAAGATCTTGGTTTTTACAGACATCTGATTAATTTACAAAGCTAAAGTGTTAAAATATCAACCACTAAATATGAAATCAAGTACTCTTTACTTATTAAGTTCCATAAGGTAATATGTTTAAACATTATGTGTGTCTTCATAAATTGGTGAATGGAAAAAAGTTTAATATTGCTTTGGTCTATGTCTTTGCTGAAACAAGGTTACTAAGTGTTAAGATTCTATCAGGTGTAATTTATATACAAAGAGTATAAGAAGTTTCAGTTGGGTTTCAATTACAGTATCATAAAAAACATGAAAGTCTTTCATCTTCTTAAAGTGGAGTAATTTGTCTAAATCAAAAATTTTATAAGGGTTATTTCAGAATGTGAATTTATAAAAAGGGTTAACGGTTAAAAAAGAGATAAAAAGATTCAAGATGTGAAAATATATTTTAATATAAAGGTTAAAAAAAAGAGAAATGTTTCTAGATGAGATAATCTCTGTGTGGTAAAGTAAAAAGTTGTAAAATGCCATTTAAAAAGATTTTGAGGAAACTAGACTTACTTTAAAAGCTTGAGAAAGGAAGAAAGAAGAAAAAGATATATGTACATGGCAGATTGAGACAAAGCTTCTTAATGGAGTTAAAAAGGCCTTTGGTTGAAGGGCAGCCATGTAAACTAACATTAAGCGATTTAAACAGAATCTAAGCCTCGTTTAAAAGAGTGAAGCTGTAGGTGGTGAAAAAGTACGTTTAACAGTACAGTATAGATAATAATTGTAAGACTTTAAAAGGTTAATTTGAAGGTGGTTAAGATGCCTTCATGATGGAGAAAAGATTGCGTCATTCGAAGCCTAGTTAATCTTAAAAATTGGAAAGGGGTATATATCCCCCAAAGATAAACTTAAAATAACCCTTTTTACTCTAAACTTTTTAAATTTGGATTCATCAGGACTTAATGCTGCAGAAAGACATATGTATCCAAAAAATGTACATAAGCCTAAAGTTCTTTGGAAAGATATTCTAACAGGACAATGGAAAGGTCCAGACCCAGTGATTGTCTGGAGTCGGGGCTCTGTTTGCGTGTTTCCACAGGGAGAACACCAGCCGATTTGGATTCCAGAAAGAGTAACCAAAACAATTTCTACAGATCAAAAAGAAGATAATTTGACTCAAATCCATAACAGCTAATATCCAGAACTCCAGCTTGGCCATTCTTACATCTGCGACTGTGATTAACCAGGATGCTTTTTTCAATATCTATTTTATTATTGCATTTTTCCACATCATAAGGTTCTATTTTTATTTTTTGAGCTCATACAAACCTAGGTTAATGGTTTTTTTTTTGATCAGTTTTATTTTTTGACTATAGAGTTTTTAAACATTGCAATGGAGATTTCACCTAGGTAAAGCTACAAGGCCTTTATTATTATCTTATATGTTGTACGTTTGTTTGCACATTTGTGTTTTGTGTTGTATGTCTGTGTGTGCGTATTTTATATATGAGGAGCGCTCATGAGAAAATGGATCCGAATTTTTTTTTTATTCACGTGATTTAAATGGCTTAATTTAAATTAGGTAAACAGCTGTTAAAGATTGTTTTTAAAGGTGCTTAACATATCTGCTTGTTTACTAATTTAAATCAGGTAAACAGCTGTTAAGGATTGTTTTTTAAGGAGGTTAACAGATCTGTTTGTTTACTTTCACCTTTCCTTTTCATTATATTTAATAATTCTTTTCAGGTTAATGTCTTTTTAGCATCATTGCCAGAATTCCTATCTTCATCCCAATGAATATAACTCAACAAGTATGCTCAATCAAGGAGTCAACTTACTTTGGGAGGAAACGGACTTTGGGAGGAGACGGACAGATTGATAGATTCCTCCCCTTTGAACTGCTTACAGAACTTGCCTGGACTATGTAACTACGTTTAGTGCAGCAAATTGTGGTAATGCTGGCATATCTTTGCTGATGGTGTCACCAGTGATCTTTGCTGATGGTGTCACCAATGATGCAATTTTTCCAAAGGAACTGTCAATTGGCTTGGTGTCGTGGCATTTCTGTATCCTCCTCCCTTCTGCTAGTGATGGTCTAAATTTGGGGGCCAATGGCTATATGCTGGACCGGCAGTCAGTGACGGGTATGATCCAATTGCAATGGTATCAACCTAAGACAGGAGGCTGACGCCTAAAGGTCAGTTGCCTAAAGGTCAGTTTTCCCATGACGGGTAAGAACCATATGTTGAATTGGACAACCTACCAGGCGCGGTCCTTAAGCCACATTAACCTCACTCCCCCACTGGCACCAAGGCCAAATTTGGGGGCCAACAGAGGTGAGGCAAAGAACCTCACCCCCCCCACTGGTGCATAGACCTATCCACAAGTATGGCTGTATGCTGGACCGGTAGTCAGTGACGGGTATGATCCAGTTGCATTGGTATCAACCTAAGACAGGAGGCTGACGCCTAAAGGTCAGTTTTCCAATGACGGGTAAGAGCCATATGTTGAACTGGACAACCTACCAGGCACGGTCCTTAAGCCACATTACTTGTTGTTTAATTAATCAGAAGGGGGGAGATGCTGGGAGCCATCAGCCAAGTAGGTATGACAAATTCCTTGCCAGCTTACTCCCATGCTGTCTAGTGGAAGGACTTCTGAAAGGTGACCTTGCTCAAGGACCAGGGCAGGATCCGTGTTTAGGGTGTTTCCCCTTTAGAATAGGGTGGTTTAGTAATAGGAGATTAGGGTGTTCCTCTTTTGGAATAGGGCGTATCCTGCTGCTGAGTTCCTCTTGAGTGCTTAGGGTCAGACAGTATTTTTTGAGAGACAGAAGCCCATGCGGTGTGGATTTAGGCAGGAGAGGATTTGGGCAGAGAACGGAGTGGATTTGGGCAGAGAACGTGGATTCCCCCAGAACGTGTTTGTAGACGGCCGGTGTGAGTTCGGGAATAAAGAATTGCTGTTTGAATCTACAAGCTGTGTGGAGACTCGTGATTTGTGCCCAGCCGAGAGACTGCGGCAGGTGCCCGCAGCCAGGGGCCACCTCCAGCCACTCAGGGCCCCTCCAGGGCCCCACCCTCCTACCAAGGGCCCAGTGCTTGGGCCCAGGCAGGCGGTCTGACAAGCCCCTCTAACACTGGCCTTCCTGCTCAGGTCAGCCACCTACCTGACTTCCCGAGAGGACTCTGGAACAACGACACTGAACCGAGGTGTGTATCTGATGGAGGTCAAGCAAGGTCAAGCACTTCCTAGCAAGCGTGACACCCTAGCGAGAGGCCACCTGATGCTAGGATACAGTGTCAATGGCCTCCGAGACCACTTGCCCTGTCTCTCTGGACCCAGCTGTGGAATGAGAGGCTGGTGCCAGAGGACCACCTCCGTCCCCAGCCTCCACTCTAGGAAGGAGCCAGTGCCCCGGCCATGTCTGGGACGGGGACCTCTTCTGATTAGATGGCCTGGTGCCATCTATGTCCATCAATGTCCCTGGAGATGCCGGGTGCCTCAGCTGCTGGAGAGGTCTCAGGCAGGGACCCTCCCTCCTCACCAGGCCAGCCCTTCATGTCACACCACGTCCCAGAATATGGGCCCCGCCACCTCTCCCCACACCATCTCTGCCCACCACCCCTAGAAACACCCACCTGCACCCCACCTCTCTAACCCCGACCTACAGCCCTCCCCTCTCATCTCAACCACAATGTCCACAATGTCCACGTCACCCACCTGCCCACTCTGCCCACCTGCGCATGCAGCCTACCCCATGCCACCCATCACCCAACACTACCCTCCCCTCCTTCCCCACACTGCCCACCCGTCCACACTGCATGCCAACCAACACTGCCCACCACTCCTCCTCTTCTCCCCATTCCACCCAAGGCCGGGTGCAGACCTCCCCCACCCCACCCCGCTCTGCATCAGGGTGGACCTGTGTCACCACCGCATCCTCTGGTCTCGCATGCTGGAGCACCCAGGCTGGGCCTGATCCCTTTCCTCCTCGCTCTCATTCAGTGTTGGCCCCAAAGGTTCACGAGTTGAGGCCTGAATTCCTCAGTGCAACTGACCCATGGTGACCTCTTGGACAATACCAAAGGGACAGGCAATAGAACAACCACCAAATAAAAAAACGGAACTTTCTGAAAAGTTAAGAATTTTGTGCCTCAAAGGTATCATCAGCTGGGTACAGTGGCGCACACCTCAATTCCAGCCACTCAGAGGCTGAGGGAGGAGGACAAGTCCAGGGCCAGCCTGGGCACCTTAGCAAGACCCTATCTCAAAATGAAATGAAAAGGACCAGATGCATAGCCTGGTGGATAGCACTTGCCTGGCTCCATCCCACCACCACACACCCCAAGAAGGGCCCCATTCGCAGAGCACACACTTAGCATGCCCAGGCCCTAGGCTCAATCCCCAGCACAAAAAGGAAGTTCACAGGAGGGACGAAGTGAGGGAGGACGGGAAGGAGGAAGGGAGGGAGTGAGGAAAGGAGGAAGGGGGGAAGGGAGGGAGACAGGAGGGAAGGAGGAAGGGAGGGAGGGAGGGAGGGAGGGAGGGAGGAAGTGAGGGAGGGAGGGACGAAGTGAGGGAGGGCGGGAAGGAGGAAGGGAGGGAGTGAGGAAAGGAGGAAGGGGGGAAGGGAGGGAGACAGGGAGGGGGGACGAAATGAGGGAGGGCGGGAAGGAGGAAAGGAGGGAGTGAGGAAAGGAGGAAGGGGGGAAGGGAGGGAGACAGGGAGGGGGGACGAAATGAGGGAGGGCGGGAAGGAGGAAGGGAGGAAGGGAGGGAGACAGGGAGGGAAGGAGGAAGTGAGGGAGGGAGGGAAGGAGGAAGGGAGGGAGGGAGAGAGGGAGGGAAGGAGGAAGGGAGGGAGGGAGGGAAGAGGAAGGGAGGGAGGGAGGAAGTGAGGGAGGAAGGGAGGGAGGAAGTGAGGGAGGGAGGGAGGAAGAGAGGGAGGGAGGAAGAGAGGGAGGGAGGAAGAGAAGGAGGGAGGAAGAGAGGGAGGGAGGGAGGGAGGGAAGGAGGGAGGGGGAAGTGAGGGAGGGAGGGAGGGAGGAAAAGGGAGAGAAGGAAGGAAGGAAGAGCAGGCCCACAGTCTCTCCCCTGCATGGAAGCTTGGCTGTGTGGCCCGCCATGGCCAGTTGGGTGCTGGCAAATGTGCCACCTGCAAAGCCTGGAACATGCCCTGGGGCAGCTGCCCTGCTCTGGAGCCTGCGACCCCTCCCTGGGAGGGAAGATCCGTGGCTGGCCCCCAGGGGGAGACACAGGCCACACTCTCCCCCTCTCACCAGCTGACCTCAAGCCCCAATACATGAGGTCATCTAAACAAGCATCTGCAGCTGAGCCACCAGCTGACTGCAGAGAGGGGCCAGCCATCAGACCAGGGAAGCCTCCCACCTGACCCAGTCACCAGCTGAACAAGTCAGGTGGCATGGCAAGCCCTAGGCTGCCCCAAGCTCAGGGAAGCTCTGTGCAGCCAGAGGTGGCCAGCACATTGCCCCAGGCTCCGCCCGCACCCGGGGAGCCTGCCCAAGGGGAGCAGTGGCTGCTGCACTCCACCGAGGGATGAATCCAGCTGTCAGCTTTATTGTCATTGGGAATTTCAAGTGGCAGGTAACACAGCGCCATCTGACACCAGCCCTGCCTTCCAATCTGAGAGACAGATGGTGTGGAGGATCTCATTTCCTTGCTTTTCAATGAAACCACTGAGGAGGAAGGTCCCGGGAACAGCAGGCGGAGAGGGGATGGCACCCCACAGCCGTGCTGGTGGGCGACACAGTGTGCTCAGAAGAGAGGCAAGAGCAGTCTGGCCAGGGCAGGCTCAGGCTGGCCAAGCCCCGTGACTGACCAAGCCTGGCCGCTCTTCTTCCTCCACACAGGCTGCCGACCGGCCTGCTGCCTGCCTCGCTGTGGCAGGGTGGGCAGAGTGTGTGGAAGCCCACCAGATGGAGCCCGCAGCTCAGCCCCCGGACCACACAGCACAGGTGCCCCCCGGCCCCGTGTGCATCCTGGGACCCCTCCTCACAGCTATCCTGTCCCCAAGTCTCCAGACCCAGGCCACCGACTCACCCTGTGCCCACCCCAGCTGAGGCCAGACCAGACCAAGGACCAAGCTACGGGGACAGGGAGGGTCCCAGAGGAGAGTGCAATGCACACACACCCAGCACCCTCAGGTCAGCACCAGTCCCTGGGGCCTGGAGCCTGTGGAAGGGCCCCCAAAGCTTACTTCCTAACTGCTTGAACACTACAACCCACAGAAAAGCTGCAAGAATAGCACAACAACTTTCTGTCCCCTTTGCTCTGCCCTCCACTCACTGCATAGACACCTGCAGCTGGCCCTCAGGAACCCCAGGACTCTTTTCTGGGGATTCAACTGACCTTGGTGCAAAAACATCTTAAAAACTAATTTTGCACCCAGACTGAGCCTGCACAGACTTTTGTCATCATCGCTGACAACGAAGAATAACGTTGTCACACAACATATTACACACAGCATGACCGTGCACTGGGTACCCTAGGAGTCCAGAATGAATGCAGAGTGCTGGAGGGTGCATGTGGGGGTCTGCTCATGCCTTGCCCCTTCAGGATCTGGGCCCACCAACCAGGAGCACTGACAGCTATTCGTGGGTAGAGATGCACATGCACATAACTTCCCTGAATAATTTTCAAATTTTTTAAAAATGTCCTTTCCAGCTACATGCACATAATTTTAAAAAATCTGAACCCCATAAGGAACATGCATCGTGTGGGAGCGGGAGCGTCTGGGCTCATTGGTCTCTTCTACACTAGAACAGCTCCTGCCCCTTTAAGGACACGGGCAGCTTCCGAAGTGTCAGGTGTTGCCCTGGAGAATGGGTGCCATCCAGGCCAGAGGGTCCCATGTGCCATGCAGGTGAAGCATTTTGTGCCACCGTGTTCCTGAGACACCATGTCCTTCTCAGCTCATCAGTGCTGGGACACTGGCGTCAGCCTGGCCTGCGTGGTGGACGTGAACAGCCTCCCGGTAAGGGCTGCGGCTAGCCCACTATAGAGTCTCCCGCACCCTTGTGACCAGCGACCAAGGAGAGCCAGTCCCTGCTTCCCATTCTTGCACTCGATGGTCGCTGTAACAAGTGACCACCAACTTGGTGCCCACGCCCACACAAATGGAGTCCCCCAGGTTCTGAGTGGGGGTCTCTGGGCTGGGGGGGGGGGGCAGTAGGGGACCCTAGGGCCGTAGGGAGGCCGTTTCCCTCCAGGTGGGGCTGCAGGGGCTCCCTGCGCGCGGTTCCTCACAACCTCCGCCTACCTCTGCTCCTTCTTCGCCCACGTCTCCTTCTCTGACTGCGCCGGCCCCACCATTTCACAAGGTCCCTGCAATGACACGGGCCACCTGGGTAAACTGGGACCACCCCACTGTTTCAAGGTTCTCTGCAGATTATATCTGTCAGGAGGTGCCCTGTGGACGCGGGTACTGGGGTCAGGGTGGGGGCATGTTGGGGGCCGCTGTTGGCACCCCCTGCGGGGCCTAACCGACTGCCAAGTGCCAGGCGGGGCTGCAGATGGGGGCTTGTCCACCACGCTGCCCCCTGCTCACCCTGGCCCTCCATACGGAAGGCCTCCTTCTGCCCTGAGTCCCTGTGGCTCTTAAATGTTCCTCTCCCAAATGTGGCCATTGTGAGCCCCTTGGCTGGGCCTGGTGTCCTCCTGACAGCCCCTGGCAGCCCTGTGGCCTCCAGTACCCTCTGGCCAACACGGTGCCCGCTCACCCTGTGCTCTGCCTGGCCGGGTCTGGAGGTGGCCCTGCCCTGAGGACAGGTGCTGTGTGGCCATGTTTCTATGGTTACGTGAAGCTTGTGCGTGGCTCACACGGAGGTTGTGTGTGGCCGTGTGTGCAGTGTGAGTGTGTGCAGTTTGTGTGGAGCTCCTCTGTGTGACATGTGTGATTTGCATATATCGTTTGTGTCTGTGGTTCATATTGTATTGTTTTGGGGTCTATTACTTGTATGGGTATAATTTGTGGGGGTGAGTTGTGTGTTTGTGTTTAGTGTGTGTATGGTTTGTGTGTGTGATAATGTGTGTATTTTGTGTGTGTGGATAGCTTATGTGCATGTAGTTTATGGATTCAGTGTTTGTGTGCTGGTTGGTGTGTGTGGTTTGTCTGCGTGTGATTTGTGTATCATTTGTGTGCACATGTTTGTGTGTACGGTTCATATATGTAGTGTATATGGGGTTTGAGATGCAGATCATGTGTGTACTCTGTGGATGTGTAGAGTCTGTGTGTGTGGTTTCTGTGCATGGTGTGTGTGTGTATGGTTTGAGTGTTGTTTGTATGTGTATGTGTGTGGTATGTGTGCAGCGTGCAGTGCTGTGTGGTGTGTGTGTGTAGAGTGTGTGTGTGGTGTGTGCAGTGGTGTAGTTTGGTGTGGTGTGTGCATGTAGGGTGTAGTATGTTGCTGTGCGTGTGCACACAGACACCCAGAGGGAACAGGAGGTTAAGGGGGGAGTTCTATAAACTGGGCCCACCTTGCCGACCCCCACATTCTCTCTTTTCCAAGAAGCAATCTACCTGCAGCCCTGCCTGGCCTCGGGGCAGAATACATCACATTCCTCAGCAAACTACCTGTTATCTGCAGGAGAAATGCAGGCCTGGAATCACCCAAGTTACCCTGAAGGGAAGACCAGATCCTGAAACTCTAGGAGATAAGGATAATTCCCCCAACCATAAAATCTGTAATCTCTAACAGGCTCCAATTAGAACCAGCAGCATGGGCAAGGTGACCTAGAGAGGTCAAGGCAGCAGGGACTTAAAAGTCATGTCATCCTGCAGTCAGTCAAGTCAAAAAGGTGGACCTGGGAGGGACTCTGGAAACTTCCCTGGGACCCCAGTAAATCTGGAAGGCAGGAGGGGTGTGCTGTCCCTCTCCTCTCTGAGCGGACGCCCTCTCTCCCTTGAGAGTCCCTTCTCCCTTCCCCATCCCTCCTGAGAAGCTCATGCCTGTTACTCTGAGTGACTTTCTGGATTCTTTCCAACTTGATTGCAGGAATCCGAGCCTGAAGCGGTGCCTTTGCACTGCCTGTTTCCCACAAGTGCCCGGCCTATACCACTTCTTCCTGCAGAAGGTGGCACCTCAGATGCTCCTGCCCCTGCCCCCTGCCTTGAGGCTCCCCACTGGAGCCTCAGCCCCTCAGCTCCCAGGGGTCTGTCCCTCTGGGTGCCCAGGGTGGGCCTCACATCGACAGCTGTGATGTACAAGGCTGCGCAGCCTCCACCGCCTGGCTTCCATCCACAGAGAGGCCGCTGGGGAGCTCTTGCAAGTGGAGGCCTCTGGTTAAAGGGTCAACGCCTCTGTGACCAGAAGACGTCTGGGCTTTCGTCCCTCGCAGCTGGACAGCCCCCTGCTCTCGCTGTGGGAAAGTGATACTGTCACACTCCTGGCTGGTGGCCAATGCCGAGTGACGACTTCCATCTCCATACTTTTCATTCGCTCTCTTTATTATGAACGTCTGTCCACATACTTAAGAGCAATTTGTCTGTGTCTGTCCACAAGTGGTCATTTTTCTATGGAGTGTCTGGGGCTTGTCCAGTAGGTTTTAATGGTTTGCGCACACAGGGAACAGGAGGCAGAGGGGCATCAGAAATGACCAGAGGTGACATCCTCTACAGAAAGGCTGGGGACCCACTAGTCTCTTTGGCTCCTGAAGCAGAGCAGAGGGAAGGAATAACGTCACTGCGGGGATCCAAGCCCAGGCCAGGCCGGGGCGGGGCCAGCCACACCCACTGCACGACCGACCCCAGGCCAGAAGCCCTGTGAAGCAGCCTGGGCACCACAGGTTTCTGGGAAGCCAAAGCAAACCCTCTCCAGAGAAGGCATTTTAACCCCAGGCCTCAAACAATCCCACAGACACACCCGAGGAGCCAGGGCCTGGGCACCAACTCCGAGTCACTCCAGGGAGAGGCTGAAAGTAAGTCGCAGACCCCGACCCACCCAGAGGGCAGACACCGGAGTCACCCATGAGAATCATCAGGTGATAGGAGGGGCTACTTGTCAATGAGAAAGAGACAGGCTTTCAACATCAGTCTGCTGCGTGTTTAAAGAACAGAAAGATGGAAAGCACAAGGAAGGACAGAGACCACCCAGACCCAGGAGCAGAGTTCAGGAGGCGGTGGACATTAAAATCAGGCATCCCAATGGGCTGCGCAGAGTGGAACCCAGCCCGAGGGGGGAAGGGCTCCCAGAGCAGGACACAGAGGTCAAGGCCCGGGACCAAGAGGAGCCCTGGGAGCTCCCAGCCCAGGCCACCAAGGGCAGCGCAGGGGCGGTCCTGCGCCTTCCTCCGCAGCACACCCTGAGAGGAGGATGGTGAGCAGTGTCCAGTCAGGGGCCACTCCTAGGGGACACTGTTTCAGAGGTAGGGGGAGCAGGACAGAAAAGGGGGAGCCAGGCACAGCTGGGAGTCTTCAGCTGGTCCCACAGGAGGTACTGGATATAAGGCCCACCTTGGCGTTTGGACACCCAAGGGAAGGAGTGGCCACTAGTCAAGGGTGACCCTCAGAGGCCTGACTCCCAGCAGAGAGCCACACTGGCAGGGAGCACCCCCTGCTGAAGTTGTAAAGGGCCCAGAGTTCTGGGTGGCTTCTCAACAGCCAATGGAAGCCGGAGATGCTGGAGTCCCACCTAGGAGGCCGGGGAAGGTAAAGGCCCATCTGGGGTTCCAGACTCCCAGATGCTATCGAGAGCACCTGGCACCCAAAGACCCTCATTGAAGGACCAGTAGAGCTGCCCTTCAAGGGAAAGCAGCGCAGCCCGTAAGTCCCATCTGGACTGGGTGGGGGGGGGAAGGCACTGAGGGCCACATGGGGACATCCAGGGTCCCACTGTGTGTCTGCCCCACTCCCCACAGGGCTAAGAATGGGGGCCAGACGGCCACACACCAATCAGATGCCAAGGACTGGAGCAGCCCCAAGTCCCCAGGCATGGTCAGCCATCACCCAGGACATGACCTCATCCTGTGCTGTTCCAGGGGGTCTTGTTACAGGAGAGCGACCCACAGGCACAACTGGAGGACCCAGGGCAGAAGACGCCTAGGGGCACCGCGGCCCCAGGCAGGACAGACAGAAAAGGCACACTAGGGAAAAAGAAAGGAAACCTGGATGAAGCCTGGACTTTGGCTGCTGACAATGCACCAGGGGGCTCATCCGCGTGACCAGTGTGTCCTGCTGACATAAGGTGCTGACGTGGGACCAGCCAGAGTGGGGAACAGGGGAACTCTGCACTACCCTCACAGTGCTCAATGGATCAAAGCTCTCACTAAAAATCGAAGTTTAGAAACTAGAGTGTAAAATAAAACAGAATGATTTTGTTTGGTGAGCCTCCCGGGTCCTTGCAGAGCCCCTGGGGTCCCGTGGGCTGTGTGGCCACAGCGCGAGAGGAAATGTAGAGGGTGCACCGTTGTCGGTACAAAGGGGCTCTGGTTGGTTTCCTTAATCCTGGAAGCGAGCTGCTCTCCTGGACCAGAGGCTTTGGGAAGAGGCTCCCAGACTGTTCCCCCCTCCCGAAGGGTGTCCCCACCGTGCCCACCCGCTGCCCTCTGGCACAGTGACGAAGCATGGGTGGGTAAGAGGCTGGGGAGCTGGGCTCCCCCCGTGCCTCCTCTTGCCCACCACTTGTGGCCCCCCCGCCGTGGCAGGGAGGGGTGGCAAACGGGGGTGGGCTCCACCTGAGCCGCATTCACTGCCCTCTGCAGCCAGCAGGGCATGGCCCTCTCTGCCTGAACCTGGGGCCAACTGGCCCCTCCCACTCTGGAGCTGGCCTTCCCTCCAAGCTAGGACCTCTGACCAGGCTGTTAGGAGCAAGGGCTGAGCTGCATCGTGGCCTCTGAGGGCACCTCCTCTGGACAGAATCATTAAAAATCACTTTACAACTGTGTCACTACAGAGATGAATATGACCTAGGATGCATTATATTTTATTTTGATTAAAAAAAATGCAAATGTTTCTGTGGCTCCTAAGAGTCTCGTAGACCCTGGGGCCAAGCCTCCAGTGCTGACAGGTGGCGGGGGCTTCCAGCTACCTACTCCTTGTCCTTTCCTCAGATGGGAACTCAGAACAGAACCATGGACTGTCTGCTGTCCCCAGAAACTCTCCATCCCTGGTCCAGGACTAGTCTCCCTGGCAGCCAGAGAGAGCTGAGTGGTGGCCGAGCCAGCCCAGAGCCCAGCCTCACCAGATCGTCCCCAGCCACCTGCTCCAGCTCCAGGCTCTGGCCGCTACACCCAGCCCAGCTTGGAGCTGCCTTCAGGCCACAGTTGAGGGTTCCCTGTGCTGATGGTTTGTATTTCCCTCCAGGAGAGACAGAGGTAAGAAGAGGGCATGCTTGGTGGCCATCTCACCGCTGGCCCTGTACCTCTGGCCAGTTGGAACAGCTCTCCAGCATGGCCTGACCCTGGCAGCCAGCGGAAGTTCCGAGCCTTCACCCTGGGCTCTCTGAATCTCCCAGTGTCCCCTCGGGGCCCAGCTTTTGGATACCTGGTACCAAGGAGCCCTCAACACAGGACAGTGAAGGGAGAAGCTGGACACCTCCCAGCAGCCAGCTGTTCCTGGCCCCCTGCCATGCAGAAGGACAAGGGAGAGGACGCTGTCCCGTAGCGGCCCCCAGCCATTGGCCTTTCTAGTTCCCCTTTCCAACTCTTCTGTTCACCAACTGGCCGCAGAGGACTGACGAGGCCCAGGTCCCCATCACCTGACCACTGCCTTCACCCCTGGGAGCCCAGGCAGCCCTGCGCAGTTCAGGTGGGCCTGTCTCCTTCCTCCTGGACACCTGGCTCCGCCCTCAAGGGTTCTGAGGGCCCGCCTGGCTCTGGGACCTCTGTTGTCGGGTGGAGGGTGGACTCTACCAACCCTGCAGACACCTGGCCTCGTCCGCGCCTCTGGCTCCCTAGTTTTCACCCACTCCTTTTTGGTCACTCCACAGTGCCCTGGTCCCCTATGGGAAGGGACATCCTCACAAAGTTGGGGGCTACGCTTTCCTCCTCCCCGCATACAGGCTTCCGTCCAGACTCGCCTGCCACTCCCCTGGCCCTCACCCTGACCTTAGGACCATCCCCTCTTCCATCGGCCAGTGCCTCCCATGACCCCTTCCAAGGTAGACGCTGCTGTCTGGGATGCTTCAAGTCCTGCTATTCCTCACACCAGGAGCCCATTCACATCCCCTCAAACCCCCTCCCTTGTCTGCCCAGTCACAATGCGTCTCCCCCTGCGGCCGCCCTCTCCTGCAGAGCAGCCTCTCCCTCTGGGTCCCGGCCTGAGGGCCCAGGACAGTTACCAGGCGCCTTCCATTCCCCAGCGCTCTTCTTCTCATCACACTCCCGTGTCATTTGGGTAAGTGACTTCACCCTCCCCCACACAAGTCTACCCCTAGAGACGGAGTGACAGGTCTCCGCTCCAGAACTTAGATCTTGGCCCAGCACCAGGACCCTTGCCATCTCTTCCCCTTGGTGAGTTCCCTCTCAGGCCTTGCTTCTCAGACTCCAGTCGCCATGGGGAACCCCCAAATCCCACCCGACTCCCCTCTCGGCTGCCTCCTTGCCCCCTTAGCCCCACTCTGTTTGGATCCTGATCTGAAGGCCCATCGGCCAATTCCACCTTCCAACCTTCATGACCTTCTCAAGTGCTCAGGAAAATGGAAGCCATCCCTCTGCGCAGCTTCCTCCTTTCTCCTTCCCTTGGCTCCTCTGGCTCCCCGCCCAGCTTCCACAGCTCTGGGCTCCTCCAGAGACCCTCCGTCTAGACAAACTAGGGACCCAGGGCTCTCCTACACTGTGAAGCCCTGGGCAGCATCCCCCTGGCCAAGGATTCAAGACCAGAGTCAAAGAGCCAACCGTGAGCCAGCTTCTGTCCCAGGACTTCCCACCCCTCACCAAAACTGGGCTTTCTAGAGTCAGCATCACCCGGCACCTGGGGGCCATCGCCTTGACACCCACACCCCTAACAAGGGTCCAGACGCCACCCCTTCCCAGCAGGAAGAAGCTACAGAAGATTGATGGACGTCCCTGTCCCTTAAGGGGCCCAATAACAAACAAAAAGGGGGGAATGTGAGGTCCTAGCTTAGCATCTGGATGACCGTCTTAAGTGGCAGCTGCCATCTTAAGAAACAGTTTCACTTTCCCACCCAAGGGCCCTTCTGAGAAAGGCTCACCACCCCCTCTTACCAACCCCATTCTTAACTGGCCACATTAGGACCCACCTGGCTCTGATTCCAGACCCTCCCCCATAAGTCCCAGAACTGAATCCCGCGTGGCCTCTCTCCTATGGAGAAGTGGCCTTTGTGTGCAGTTCTGGCAGACCCTCGTGTGGATCCCTGCCTGGTCTCCCTCCTTCGCTTCTCGCTCGCCCGTCTCCCGGTTCCTAGCTTTCCTTCCCATTAGCTCTGAGGAAGGCGTAGAAACAGGATGGCCTCCCCCACACCACATGCTGACAGATGTCCTCTTGCCCGTAGCCAGGCTCTGAGCACAGCGAACACACTAACGATCCCTGCACCCTGAACAATAGGAGCTCTGACTCTGTTTCAAGCACCTCATTTTAAAAGGAAGCAGCGCCTGGTGCACTTTTCTGACAGCCTGCATGTACCATGGCAGAAGCCATTTCCATTCCCACTGGGCGCTCGTGGGGGCTGTAGCCTCAGATCACATCCGTGCGCCTCTGAGGGCCGCTGGGGTCCCCAGGAGCTCCAGGCTCTGTGCATTCCACGTAGGGCTTCCTGCCCTTCCCCTTGTCTTACGGTGCCGGTGCTGCCGGGGGCCTGCAGCTTTAGCCTGCACTCTCGGGTCACGAGGCTGCAGAGATGGTTTATGCCTGGTGGTCATCTGCACAGGTGACTGACAGGTCGATGCTATTGAAAGGAAAGCTTAGTGCTCCTCCAGCTCCCCTGAGATGACAGGCTTGGCCTGCCCCACGCTCCAGGGGAGGCGCTCGGCCCATCAGGAGGCAGGGGATGAGGGGAAGCACTGGCCAGAGCCTTTATTGGGGCTCCTGTGGGAAAGGCAAGGCAGGTGGGAGAAATAGGTCAGGATTGGCAGTTGGGGTCATTCTGGGAGGCTCTGGGGCTGTTCCCAGTTGTCCAGCACCTGGACCTGGGCTGCTCTAGGGTGAGGTGAATTGGGGCCAGAGTCAAAGCATGCTCTGTGTGGTTCTGGGCATGGGCTCCAGTTGTTGGAAAGATGAGAGCAACTCTGACCACTAGTTTGGCTTTGTGCTTAGTGGATACAAAGCAGAGAAACCCCAACTGTAAGAAAACAGGGAGGAGGAAGAGCCAGAGGGGCTGGTGGACAGGAGGGTGAACTTGGGTTTCTTCTCCTCCTTCCCTGAGTAAATCAATCCTCAGCCAAAGCCAGGAACACTCTCCTGCACTCAGGTCCTGTGGACATCCCAGACACAGGTGAGCACCCAACCCCATTTCTCTTCTTAAGAAAGTCTCAGCCACCCGAGAAGAGAAGGGCCCATTGCTCATCTGATAAAGCCCCAGAGCTGTAATCCCAGTTAATGAGGAGACGCTGAAAGCTCACCCTGCCATGTTGGCGAGGAGACAGATGCTCACCAGCACCACTGCTGTCCAAGGTCAGCCTGGGCACAGCAGAAGCACCGTGAGTGCATTAGTGGAGTCAAAGTCAGAAACAAAACTCCCTGTCTGCACAGGTGACATGACTGCGAGTGCCAGAGTGTCAAAGAATCCACAGAGAAACTGGGAGAATTTACAAGGAGTTTAGTAAAGTTACTGGATTCAAAATCCATATGTACTATTTAGTTTATTTTCATGCATTCTCAACAATGTTGGAAAAATAAAATTTTACAAAAAGCCCCTTTTAGTAGCATAAAAATATCAAAAATCTAGGAATAATGCATATGTTAGTCAGCTTTCCTTTGCTGTGACAAAGTACCTGAAATAATCAACTTATAAGGAGGAAATGTGTATTTAGGCTCATGGTTTCAGAGGTTGTAATTCATGGTCACTTGGCCCTGTTGCTTTGGGCCTGTGGTGACATTCATGGTGGCTGGAGTGCATGGCAGAGGAGCTGTTCACCTCAGGAAGCAGGGAGAGAGGGGAAGGGGCTGAGGTCCAGTATCCCTTTAAGGGTGCACCCTCAGTGACCCCAGTACTCCCACTCTGCCCCACCTCCAATCCCAACCCAGTGGCTCCACAGGCTATGAGCAAGCCTTCAATACATGGCCTTTAGGGGATATTTAAGGCCCAAACCATAACATCCACAAAATCACTATAAGGAAAATTATAAGATGTTATTAAATAGATGCTTTAAATGTATGGAGACACCATGTTCATGGATTAGAAGACTCAACATAGATATTCCCCAAACTAGTTTTATCCAAGTTGATTTATAGAACCAAAGAAATTTCTACCTAAACCCCATGTTTTTTGTGGAGTTTAAAATTAGTATGAATGTGTGGATCCAATCAAGTGAGCGTCGATTGCACACCAGTGCCGTGTCCTGGGACTGTCCGACATTGGGTGCCTGAGAGAATACTGCATCCGTTCTCTGCCTGGCGGAGCCACATGCTCACAAGCCAGACGCACAGAGAACAATAAGTGATAAATAAGCAATTCTACAGTGTGGGGGACAGACTCAAGGTGCTGGCAGGGCGGGCTGGATTGCAGAATGAGCAGGGAGGCCAGAGTCGGCATCACTGAAGTGGGCGTTTTCAAAACACAAGATCAGCAAGGCAGTCTGGAAGAGAGAAGAGGTAGGGACGCGTCCTGTCAGATATGGGACAGCGTGGGGTCCGCACGCGGAAGACGAGGGAGGAGTGAGACTTTGCAACAGTGGCTGTGGGCCGACAGGCTGTGGCCAGGAGGGAGAGTGAGACGAAATCCTACATAGAACTGTCCTCCACCATCAGTGTCAAGTGCGATGGAGGCCACCCGGGAAAGGCCAGGAGAGCACAGTCCGAAGATGACCTGGGAATGCATGTCGCCCTGGAGCCTGGGGATTTCTTAAGAAAGACACAGAAGCACAAAGAGAGGAAAATCCTGACGATGGCAAGCATGTCACCATGTCTGTTCTTCAAAGGGGACGGTGGTAAGAGTGGCACCTTGGGAGAAGACAGTCGTGACTGAAACCCCAAGCCCTGGTGTCCAGGTGTGGGAGAACTTCAGGAAGCCAGTGGGAGAGGAGGAACCCCAACAGAGAACCCCCCAAGGAACTGGACTGGGACTTCACCGGGGGGGCAAATTTGAGCCGGTGACACAAATGATAAAGGACTCCAGTGCCCTGGTCATTGACTTGGAAACTAGCAACTGCAAATTCACCTACAGTGGGAAGCTGTTCCAGCCCACCAGTGGGCAGCAGGCTGGGGGGGGGGGGACGGACAGCGCTACACTGCCTACGGCAATAGCTTTGGGAAATAACGCTCAACTATCTGTCAAAGCTGAGGAAATGCAAACCATATGATCCAGCAATTCCATTTCTAGGTAAATAAATACCCCCAAAGAAATTTAAGCTCATGTACACCTATTCTTAGCAGCATCGTGGACAATGCCAAAACTCAGAAACAAAGCACCCCTGCAATCCCAGTCACCTGTTTCAATATGGTACTCTCCACAGTGTGGATATGTTCTGTGCTATAATAGCACTTTTTGTGGGGCCACAGCTGAGCATCTCTGTGGTTCTCACTTGGTCACCATGGACTGGACAGGACTGGCTGGAACCCAGAGGGTCCACCACCACCCCTTGCTTCTTGAGGGAGTAAATGACTCAAGATTTTTTTCAAGTTAAATTGAGGGGTGAGCCTGGAGCAGGCCCTAGGAAGACCCTCTGGGGCCTGCTGGTCTTCCCTGGCCCAAGCTGCATGCCAGGGCTCCAGGTAGAAGCCAGCCCTCCACCTGGCCGTCTCTGACCTGACAGAAGGCCCTGTCAGACTCTCCCAGCCTCTCCTCACTCTGCTGAGTGATGCCCAGAGTGGAGAGAGCTCTGAGGGTAGGATGGGCTCCTCGGGTCCTGCCCACGGCACCCCATGAGGGCTGCAGACGCTGACAGGTTCCCTTGGATCAGGGACCTCAGCAGCTACTTCAGACTCTCAAGGCTCTGACGCCCTGGCAAGGCAGCTGCTCGGGACCCCTGCTCAGGACTCCAGCCAGATGTCCCACCTCCTTTCTGTCTGGGGACTCTGGCTAGACATAAGAGGCTCGGGGGCCAGGCCACACAGGTGAAGGGAACCTCAGCATTTATACTTATTTTTTATTTTTGATATTAAAGGATACTTTAGCCCAAGAGCAACTCTGACTTTACAGTCACTGCAGTATTGTGATCATTTCCTGGACCTCGCATGTAGCTCATAGATTTACACAAGCATGTGAAGTTCTTTAAATTCTTGCCCCAAACGGTGAACCAACCTTTGGAACATATTCTACTAACGTTATCTTCTGTCTTATCATCGACCCTCAGGCCTCTGTGGAGTTCTACCTGCATTAGAAAGGAGAGCTCCACCTGTCCACAGATGGCTCCTGCCTGCTGGGCACAGATGCTCTAGAGGTGACCTTGGGCGCTCCTGGGAGGGAGGCCTCTCCTTGAGAAAGGAGAGGGGAGATGCCTCTGCTGTGCCGTGGGACACTTCCAGCCTGGGGCAGACCCGTGCACAGGGGAAGCAAGCCACCCCCTTGGTGGAGTCTTTCACCTGTGGTCTCTACAGGGGCCTTGGTGTGTGAGCCCTGGGGCAGGGCCTTCCCGGGTGTTCTGCCTGACACACAGCAACTGGCCAGTAATGTGACCAAAGGTCAAATCCCTGAGCGTGGAAACAGGCTTAGAAACAGGCATCTAAACAGGAGGGGCAGATGAGAGGAAGGGGGAGCCACACCAACCCAGCCCCAGCCGGAGTTCACAGCCTTCTGACCTGGAGGAGTGACCTCACCTCACCCTCTAGACCTCAGCCCCTGTGCAGGGTGCAGCCTGCCCTCACCAGATGCTCCCTGCAGAGTGCCGCCCTCCCAAAGCGGGGTACCTGGGGCACCTGCTGTTACTCCCACCCTGAGAACAGAAGGCCCCGCTGCAACTGCCTCTCAGTAGGGCTGCTGAGCCCAGGGAAGCCCTGCCACCTTCCTGAGGCCACACAGTGCCACTCTCCTCATCTGAAAAGGGGCCCCTCCTGTTAGAAGTGAGGAAAGGTCTTTCCCTTGTTGCCTTGGGCACTGGGCCCCTTAGCAAAGCTTGGGGGCTGTGCGCAGCACCCGCTGCCCCAAGGACAGTTCCTGGTGCATCAGCCTGAGCCGCCACCTCACCCTGGGCCAGCGCTCATTAACTGCAGCTCCCAAAGTCATATTCACAGAGGAAGGACCCACACACCTGTCTCTGTGGGGGAGGCCAGGGAGTGGAGGAGGATGAACTCTTACAAAGACAGCAACTTTTTTAAAAATATGTTTTCAGTAATTGCTGTTCCGTGTCAAGTTTCAGCCTGGTGGGAGTTTCATGTCGGAATTACTAAGTAGGAGTTCTTAACAGACAAGTTAATCACCTGTGTAGGGGCGAGGTACAGAGCCATAGTCCCTGTGCCAGGGGAGGGGCTTCCTGGGGTCTGCCAGCCCAGGGATTCTAGGCAGGGTGGAGAGCCACCGCGGGGGTGGGGAGCAGGGGCAGGAGGCAGGCATTGGGGGACCACAGCCCTCCACAGCTGCACACCTTGCAGGGAGGCTTCAGGCCCACCCTGTGCCTTAGGACGTCCACGCCCACATCTGCAGAAACATGAGGGAGAACACCCTTTGACCTGAGAGGCCTGGAGCCAGGCAGTCTAGAGCCACCTGCTCTCTCCCGACCTCAACTCCATCCCTCTTGAGCAGCAGCAGATGCCACCTGGGTGTCTCCTGGTGCTGTTCTGGATCTGAGGCACGTAAGAGATACTCACCACCTATTCCTCCACCACATTGTCACCAGGGGCTTTGTGGCAGATTTGGCATACACCATGACAGGACTGGGAAACGAGGGAGGAATTCATCATGCATCCCTCTACCTATCCACCCACCCACCCATCCATCCTTCCATCCATCCGCCCATCCGTCTACCCAACCATCCACCCATTCACCCATTCCACATTCGTTCATTGAGACCAACCCTGAGTCAACCCTGGGCTAGGCAAAGGAGACCAAGGTGCAGGAAACACAGTCCTTATGCTCAGAGAACACTTAGGCCAGCGGGAAGGAGCCATGGACAGAAGCTCCAGAGGAAGATGCCAAGGCCAGTATGTGGTCCCCTCCTGTGGGGACAACTGAGGGCTAGGGATGTTTGTCTGATGGAGAAAAGACTTGTGGGAATTTGCAGTTGCCACTGAGAATGTTTGGTGTCTACCATAACAGCTGGGAGGGCAAGGAAGGCCTAAGGGATCGTCACAGCTGGGATCTGGTAGAGTAGAGCAGCAATGCTCAGTCCCAGCTGCAGGACTGTGAGGTGTGGCACTCAGGACAGAGAGGAGGTGGTAACTGGAGAGAGGAGGTGGTAACTGCTGGGTGGGTGCATGGAGCTGTGTTCCTGGCAGACTTTATAGCTCTAGGCCACAAAGTCTAGGGCGTGGTCCCGGGAGTGGGTGGCTGAGTAGCTCTGAGGTCGAGATCATCAAAGCAGAGCACCCAGGATTTTAGAGGCTCACTCCCCAGAGACCCGGAACCACCAAAGGTGATAAGAGAGGAGTGCAAGCTGTCACCTGTGCACCATGAATCGGAATGCATGCTGCTGTCACACGCAACCAAGTAGAACAAGTAAATTAAAAAAAAAAAAAAAGTTGTTTAGAAAGAGAAAAATCACAAAAATGAAGATTTGAACTGTCAGTATTTTTAAAATGTGAATGTTTACAAGATTTTTTTTCTCATTTACTTAATTGCTAATAATGTTGAACATTTTTTCACATATTTCTTGCCTATTTGTACTTTATCTTTTGAGAGGTGTCTGTTTTGCTCATTTATTAAATGGGTTATTTGGTGCTTAAAAAAGAGAGAGCGAGGAGTGCTAGAGCATGGTGCTGAAGAAGGCCAAGGTACAGCCGAAGGTCTGGGTATGGGGAGGAGGCTCACTGATGGTCACGAGCTCAGGAGGCCCGGGAAGGTTTTGGCACGTGGGCCTCACCCAGCCAAAGCTGAATGGACTTCTGGGTGGTAACTGTGGGCAGGTGGAGCCTGACTGGAGGAAGTCAGTGGGAGGGGAGGGAGTGGCCTTGAACTGTATTAGTCCTGGTCCCTTCCCTCCCTTATCTGTGTCCCATCTTCCCCCAACCCCATGAGCGATGTTCCTCAGCCATGACCTTCTTCCACCATGTTCTGCTTCACCGCAGGCCAAAGCAAGGCAGTGACCATAGACTGACACCTCTGAAACCATAAGCCAAAATAACCTTTTTATCCTCTAAGTGGTCCTTGTCGGGCATTTTGATCATAGCAATGACAAGCTAACACAGGAGAGGTGGGGAAGGGATCAGAGAGGGGATACACGGAGCTGCATGGTCAGGGGTCACCTGGGGGCTCTGAGCTGGACATTCAGAGACAGAAGCATAATGAGATTACCCTAGGGTCTGGAGTGGCAAGGAATGGTAGGAAGCAGTGAGGCGCTTGGGTTTTGCCTGGTGGGGGGGCAGCTGAGGGTAGTCTTACTTCAAGGACCCACTTGGGGTGCTGACGGAGGCATGGAAGCTGGACCCTACATGTCTCCAGGCAATGGTGGCTAGCAGAGGATGGTGGTGATCTCAGTGCCCACCCAGATGCCCTGCAGCAGCTGGATCACCTACCCCCAGCTGCCTGCTGCTCACAGCTGTCCCTGTGGGGAATTGCCTGAGCCAGAGGGAAACTGCCCAACCCAGGAGGTCAGTCTCCAGCATGACCCAGTGGCCTACTGACAGGAAGGGGACACACAGTGGCCCTGGCCCCAAACAGGGTGACGGGGAGATGTAATTCCTACCTCTTAGGCGCCCCTTGGATGAAGCTGAAGAACCCCCACACCATTGAAGCAAACAAGTTCCCTTCACTTGGTCCACTCCACCCTCCACAAGTCACCCACCAACCCCATCTCAGACCCTGCTTCCTACACAGAGCCCACCTGCTGCACAGGCAGAGGCCACACGTGACCTGGGATTTGCTCTCCCTCGGGGCCAGCCCCTGCTGTGGTGCTGTGCTCTCTCCCTGGCCTCCCTCAATGGTCTGCAGCAGGACTCCTCCTGGTGTCCCTCCACCTGGCTGCTGGGAGCTGCTCTGGGAGCTCCACCTCCCTGCCCTCCCTTTGAGAGCTGCCCACCCCATCCCAGGGCGTCCACTGCTCCGTGTCAGCTCCCTCTCCTCTCTCCTGATCCCTCTTCTGAGAGCTGGATCTACTTAGCTAAATGCCCTGGAGAGCTCCACACACATCCAAGGGACCCTCCCTCCTTAAAATGTAAAACTGGCCTCTCTCTTCCTCCGAACACGCTCTTCCCCACTGTTCCCTTGTCCTGGGAACGTCCCACCTGCTGCCTGGCATCAGTCCAGACTTTAGTCACTGAATTCAGTCCCTTCTACCCTCATATGGCTACTCCACCTTCACCACCTTGGGGCGTCTCTCTCATCCAGGTCACCATCTGCCACCTGGTCTCTGTGCCTTCTACATGAATCTGACCTGGCCACCCCCTGCTCAGGACACTTCCAGGGCTCCCCATTTCCTCTGGACAAAGTCTTCTCTCCAGCAGCACCCTCAATTCCTCCAGGCTGGCCTCGCCCGAGCACTGCCCTGCCTCCTGGCACTGTGTTCCCACCACAGGACCTGCCTCGCGGCCACCTGGCGCTCACCTGTCCACGGTGCCTCCCCGCCATTGCCTGGTGAGAACAGCATTTACATTCCAAATCAAGGACAAAACAAATTGCTCTTTGGCTGTAGTAGGATGAAATCCAGAACCAGTTCTCATCCACCTGACCACTCAGCAACAATACTGGGGGCTCCTGAGAGCTGCAGATGCGGGTGCCCACTGGACCAAGTGCCCTTCGACAGCTGGAGTAAGCCAGCCCCGACACCTGCTGCTGAAGATCAGACAGTCCTGAACAGCGAGGTGCGTTCTGCTCGGAGAGTTCTGCTTGGAGACAGGCCGGCAGCCCTGCTCCTCTCCTTGAGCAAGAAATCAGCTGGCCTGTGGCCCCTTCACCACTGGACAGCCTCACTCTCTGTCCTCATGGGGGCTCTCCCGCTGGGGCTTTCTCAGGGCCATGCTTTTCCACTTCCCACATCTTCCCCCTACCACTTACAGAGCCAGGTTCTATGCAGAATCCTCGGCACCCAGCAGGGGCTGGGCATGGTGCAGGCTGGGGCCTCGAGACAGTTGAGCTGAATTGAGAAAGTGAAAAAAATATTCATCCCTGTAGGATGAGCCCAGGAAGACAGTAGGCCCTCACCTGGACCCCTACTGTGTGTCAGGCCTCTGTACTCTTGCATTAACTAAGGCGATTTTGTAAGATTTTTAAAAAATATATAATGTATACAAATTAATCTTTCAATGTGAACACCCAATTTGAAGAATGACAGAATGCACATGCGTACCCACCACCCAGGTCAAGAAATTACACATGGGCAGTACTTTAGAAGCCTCTCTGCACATCCACCTCCTGCCATCCTGCTTCCTCCCCTAGGCCAGGGAACCTCTACTCCAACTTGAATCATCACCTGCCTTATTCACAGTCTCATCAACTGTGTCTGCGTCTCCTACACAATGGTGCTTAGTTCTGGAAAGCTGAGCAGGGCACCCAAAGGTGGCTGTACAAGAAAAGGGGTCCCAGGACCCTACACCACCAGAAGACCAGGTGAAAGCCAAGGAGAATGAGGCTTTCGTTCCAGTCTGGCCTCCATTTCTCTGTGGGTTCTAAGAGGCCTTTCTGAGGATATCAGGAGCAAAGGACAAAGGGGACTTGTCAGAGCCAAGACATTTGAAGGCTCTGGTGTGGTCCAGGTACCAATGGTCAACAGGAATATGCACAAGAAAGGGCCAATCTGGAGCCTCTTCTTCTCTAGCTCTCAGGACTATGGTCAAGAAAAACATTATGTCAGGAGAAATGGGTGGCCTCTGTAGTTCCAAGCATCAGGAACTGGGGGTTCACGTGAAAATTTGAGCCAGGCCCACAAGAGCATTCTGGTTTTAGGTTTAAAAATGTGAAATAATGGTAAAGACCTGTCTATCCCTTGAGTAATCTCTGCCACAGGTCACCCTCCATGACTATCCTTGGGGGATTCCTTTTCTTCCCTCTCTCATACGGGATCTTGTACTTGTATCCGTCTTCCTCTTTCTTGTTTTCTCACTTTGGTGGAGCACTTGTGTGTGTAAAATGTCTTTTATTGAAAGACTCTCATTAAGTACTCTCATATTTTCTTTTTTTTTTTTAAGAGAGAGAGAGAGAGAGAGAGGAGAGAGAGAGAAATTTTAATATTTTATTTTTTAGTTTTCGGTGGACACAACATCTTTGTTTGTATGTGGTGTTGAGGATCGAACCCGGGCTGCACGCATGCCAGGCGAGCGCGCTACCGCTTGAGCCACATCCCCAGCCCTCATATTTTCTTGATAGTTTGCTTGGCTGGGTGTAGAATTCTAGATTGGAAGTCATTTTCCTGCTAAATTTTCAAGTTACTGCTCTGCTGCTTTCTTACTTCAAGTGTTGCTGTTGAGAAGCCTAAAGACATTTCTGCCTTTTCCATGTAGTTATTTTTCTCCTTTAGAGCTTATAAAAATCTTTTTGCCTACAATGTTCACAAAAATGTGTTGGGTGTTAGAGGTCTATTTTTACTCATTGTGAGCAATTCGGTGGGTCCCTTCAACCTCACAACTGTTCACCCCCTGTAGGTCTGGAAACTTGTCTTAAATCATTTCTTTGATAGTTTATTTCTCCCTATTTTATCTGTACTTTCTTTGTGAAACTTTGTTAATCAAATAATAGTTCTCCTGAATTGGAAATCTAATTTTTTCCTTATTTATTCTTTCTTATTAATCATCTCTTCCTGATTTCAATCCACTTAATCAGCATTTTCTTCAAAATCTTCCTATCATTCTATTTGGCTTTTGGTTTCCAAAACTCACTGTTCTCTGACCTACATATATTATTCTTATATATTATACATAACATTATACATTTTATACATATATTTTCTGTGTGTGTGTGTGTTCCATGGGTCTCTGTGAGGATAATAGTGATGGTCATTTTTCCCAATTTCTTTTTCCTGTGTGTGTTTTTCCCTTTGTTTGGTCTTGTTTTTGTTGTTTGTGGTGCTGGGGGTCCATCTCAGGACCTGTAAGGCAAACCCTTTACCACCAAGCTACACCCCCAGGCCCTACCTACATGGTTTGTTTTCGCCCAGTTGCTTTTTTGCTGTTGTCTGTTTCCATTTCTCTTTCTCTTTCACATGAGGAGCTTCCCTTAAGAGTTTTAGAACCCTTAGCTGACTGCTCAAGACACAGAGTGAGGGGTTTAAAAAGCTGATAGGAAGCTACCTGCATGGTACCTACATCTTCAGACAGGCAGTCTAAACAAACAAACAAACAAAACCAGCCAGTGTCCACACACCCATATGGCTCCCACTTGGGAGAACAGCTAGACAACATTGCCAGACCCGGCTGCATCAGGTGTGGCCCTCTGAGCAGACAGGGCTGGCCTATTTTCCACCTCCCCTGGGGTTCCTCAGTGGCCAGCTGGAGCCTGGGATGCTGTGTCCAAGTTGGGATCCTGGACACTGTGTCGAAGACGGAGCCCTGGATGCCGTGTTGAAGACGGGAGTGGGGGCGTTGGGGGGTGGCTGGCTCCCAGAAGCACCCGCCAGAACCCAGCTGCAGCTGGTGAGGAGCGCCTGTCCTTCAGACCTGAACCAGGGTCAAAGTGAACATCCGTTCTCACAGGGTCTACGCTGATACCATGGTCAGTCTGACCTAACCTTAAAGCGGGTATTAACAGCGGAACAGCGGGCTAGCTGCTGGCTCCCAGAGAGGAAGGCCGAGCCTCCCCTCCTTCCTGGGACAAATAAACAGCTGGACAAAACGACACGATGGCTCTCAAGACAGGGCAGCCCTTCCTGGAAAAGTATAGGACGCAGCTTTCCCTACAGACGCCCACCCTCGCTTTGTCCTCAGCGCCCCTTGGCCCTGAGACCGTCAGGATGTCCTCACCGCGGGCTCTCACGGCCCCCAGGCTCTACTAGACCCTCAGCCCCCTGGCCTCCGCATCTGTGGCTCCCTCCTTCCCTCTGGCTCCCACTCTGCCCCAGGGCACCGCCAAGCCCCGACGTTCAGTCGGTGGATCTAATGAAATGTGGCAGGTGGGGACAGCGGCCAGGCCACGCACACCTGGCAGGGGGACTAGGATCAGGGAGGCAGCGCTGCGTCAGGTGCGCGGCAGGTGCCCCCCCCCCCCGCCAGCCTGGCTGCCACGCGCCCTTCCGCTCGGCGAGGAGCGGCCCCAGGGGTCCCAGGGCGAGACAGCTACGCCCAGGCCCGGCGGGGACCAGCGCGCGGGCAGAACCTGTCGCACCGAAGGGGCCACTGACTCTCCTGCGCTCGGGCGGGCAGCGGCAGAGGACCCCTAGCCCTCCAGGCTCCGCCCCCGCCCGCGGCAGGTTGCTAGGAGACGCCCGCCCGTCGCCCAATCAGCTCACTCCCAAGAGGCCCCGCGGAAGGTGGGCGGGGCCTGGAAGTCCTGACGGGCGGGCGCGAGGTGGGGACAGCGCCGCAGAGGAAGATGGCGCCGCGGAGGCAGAGGGTCTCTGGGCTGTGCGGGCTCCCGCTGTCCCTGCCGCTGCTGCTGGCGCTGCTGCTGCTGCTCGGACCCTGGCCTGCGGCGACCCACGGCGGCAAGTACTCGCGGGAGAAGAATGAGCCCGAGTCGCCCGCGAAGAGCGAACCCGGGGAGGAGTTCCGCATGGAGAAGCTGAAGCAGCTGTGGGAGAAGGCCCGGAGGGTGAGCGGGGGCCGGGGACGGTGGGCTGGGGCGGCCGTGCCAGTCAGCCCTGGCCGGGTTCCTGCGGCCGCAAGCTCTGCCTCCCCGAGGTCAGGTGGGCACCTCTACCTCACCTGCCTTAGGAAGGGGACCCTGAGGCAGCGGGACTTGCAGAAGTCCTGGGAGACCTTGGGTAGAGCTGCGTCGCCTTTAGTGCAGCTGGAGGCCCGCCCCAAGGGTACCCCCACCAGCTTGGTCCACGCGCGCCAGCCTCCTCTGCCCAGCGAGCTAGTTATCCCGAGTGAGGCAGAGCTAGCCGTTGGCCTTTTGCAGGCCTTTGCCATTTGTTCCACCCTACCTCTCCCTTTATGGATAAAGAATTAAAACAGGTGAGGTTGGACACGGACGTTTCCAAGAACAGCAGAAGTCCCCAGGAGCAGGCTGGTGCTGGTTAATTTGAGTGTGGGATAGAGAGAGGTGGAGAATAGGTCAGCTTAGAATTCTTGAAACAAAAGGCCCAGGGAATGCTAAACTGGAAGTTTAACAGGTATCTAATCTGATCTCTTCATTTGGAGATAAAGGTACCAAAGCCTAGAGGGGAAAAGGCATCCCAAGGTCAGCCAGCTTCCTAACTGGAATGACCCTTGGCCAGCCACACTCTACATTAACATAAAAGCTATTTCATTTTTTAGGCATGGGCTCAAGTGTATGAAAATAGTTATTTACAAACTAAGACCCACTCCTCTGGGTCTCAGTCTCTTCATCTTTAAGTAGAAGGAGGTCAGATTAACTTTTCCTTTAAGTAGTCCAGTTTTAGCATTCTTGAGTAAATAATTTGCAAGATAAGAATAAATTCTGGAAGAGAGCAGACTCTCTGGCTGTGGAGGAAGAGTAGTGAGGGAGGATTGGGAGGCTGGCTGCAGGGGACGCTGCAGGAAGGGGAGTTGTGTCCAGTGTGTATAGCCCTGTAAGCTCTTCACAAGATGCTCCTGTCCCAGCTTCATTTCCAGCCAGTGTCCTGAGGTTCTGCTGGAGAACCTACAGAGATAGAGATGGCCTACAGAGATGGCCTACATCTCTATGGAGACAGCACTGTAGGCTAGAGAAACATAGTGGTTTCCTGGAGGAATGGGCCAAGGACACAGTGGGGTTGGATGTGGCAGGATCATCTGAGCAGCAGGGACCAGGAAAGTCTAGAGCTCAGGATGTGTTTTCACTGGCCCCCGCTGCCCACTGTAATGGGTGTGCTGAGCCAGCCACTATTGTCTGGGTGGAATTTCCTCCGCAGGGTGAGGTTAGAGAACCAAGAAGACACTAGTCTGAGTTGGAGATAGTGTTGGGAAAATGTGCTCGGGTGCCCATGAACCCAGAGGCTCCCCTTGCTTTGGGAGCTGGCCTAGGCCTTCCACTTACCCATCTAAACGTGCCCCAGGCCAGCCTCTGCATCTGTCAGCCTGGGTGCCTTTCTTAGACCTCTGGCAGGTCACCTGTTCCCATGCACCATCTCTGGGTTCTCCTGTGCTCCTCCCACACCTGATTTACTTCGGTATCAGGCCAGTCTATTCTCCTGTCTTCTGTGGTCACTGCTGGGTGCAGGCCTTGGACCACATGACCTTTCTGGTCCCTCTAGCCCTGAAATTCTGCAGTCATGTGTGCAAACATTTTCCACTGAACCTAATGGGAAGTTCTTCCAGGGTGGACTTCTGTGTTAGGGCATCTTGTGTGTCTTCCCACTTCCAGAGAGCCTAGTAGTTGAGGACACACTGACTTTTGCTGGTTTTCCTTCTAGACATGGAAGGGTGGTGGTAGGAGCTGTGGCCAGGTACTGAGTCGCCTCAGGGCAGCCAGGAGGATTGTTCTGCTCAGGCCCCTGCAGCCTTGGGTCCAAGGTGGGCTTAATGCTTCTACTCCTACTACTAAGAGCGCTGGATCCTGGGGTGGACAAGGCAGGTGAGTCTGTGGTCAGCTTGAAGAGGGTGTTAATGTGAGCGTAGCTCACATCACTTCTCACCCACCACCTACCCGCTGCTTTAGGTGGGAGTGAGGGATGCTGCAAGGCCCTTTTTGAGTTGGGGTCTCTTTGTATTCTGTGGCAGAATCAGATGGAGCATGGGGGACCAGCGTTCCCAGCTTCGTGACCTTCCTTCGCTGGCCAGAAAGATTTTGTTCTTTCTTATTTGCTTGACAAAAGCATTATGCATTTTTTGGCTTTCTAAATATATGATTGTATCATAGCAGACAACACTATATAGCATGTCATGGTATCTGAGGGTCAGGTAATAAGTGTGACAAAGCCATGTGCCTCACCCTCATTCTGACCCTCTTCTTGAGGAGGTCAGACCCACCCTGAGACTCCTGTGGGGGCGGAGGTGAGAAGATACAGAGAGTGTTTCCATCCTGGGAGACAGTCCATCCTAGCTTCGTACCCTGACTGAAATCACCCCGTCCCCGCTTCCCAAATGTCCCTAAGCAAGCTGAGTCCTCTGGTGTTGTGACACCCAGTGTGTTGCAAGATGGCAGACTCCCAGCCCAGGGCTGTCCTTAGCTATGGGGGAGGGGTGCTTCTGTGGCAGCTGCCATGTGCCCACAGACATCTGGGGCTTCTCTTTCTGAGGAGCAGGCTTCCTAGGTCTGAGTAGCACCCCTGCAGTAAAGGTGCACTGTCACCCTCAGCCTGGGAAATGGGTCTTTAAGCTCAGAGTTCCTATTTCTGACAGATGAACATCTTTCACCTCTGACACAACCAAAGTAGGTGTTGTCCTTAAAGGTCAGGTGTGCAGAGCAAAGGACCCAAGAAGCCCATCCCTGTTGCCAGATGTTTCCATTTCCTCCTTCTTCGTGCCCTTGGAAGGGCCCTGTGTCACACTTCTCCAGGGACTCTGAGGAAAGGGTGGTCCCAGGAGTGGCCATGGCCTTCCTGCCTCCACATGGTACCTGCCACCTGCCAGCAAGCCCTTTATCGAGGGACTGAGCAGCATGAGAGGGTGCTGCATGCCAGCTGTCTGCAGCGGCTTGCTGCTTGGCCAGTGACTGCCTAGCCAGCAACAGCGAGGTTGCCTTGTGGTCAAGCCAGCACGTGGGCAGCACTTGCTGCTCTTTGGGAGTTGAGTGGTTATCTTGGCAGCATGGGTGCTGGGCACACCACCTGCCCTGCCTGAGCTGTGCTCTGCATACCTCTGCTTGGCAGAACACACAGCCCTGGCCCCAGGGGCCAAGGTTTGAATGGACTCCAGAGACTACACATTCTGGGCCTGGGTTTCTGGGGACAGGGGATTGAAAAAGCAGAAGGGTCTGGAAAGTTCCAGAGCCCCACTGACTCCTAGGCACACAGAGGATTCCTGGGTGGTGTTGGGGCTTCCAGGGAGAGTGACAGGCAGCTGGGCAGCTCCCTAGGGTTTGTGCTCACCCTCGGGGCCATTGGAGGTGGTGTCTGAAGGGCAAGTTCTGTCTTTCCATGCTCTGGGCCGCCCCCTGTCTGTCTCCTGGTCGTCAGTTATTTACTCCAGGACTTAATATTTGACAAGAGTCTGCTTTTGTTGTGTTTGTTTATTTTTGCAGTGCTAGGCATTGAACCCAGGACCTCATGCATGGTAGGCACGTGTTCTATCCCAGCCCTAATGGATTATTTTTTGCATTTACTTCTCTTTAACTAGTACTTCAAACTTGATGTGTTAACGTCTAACTTTAAAGAGAGAAAGGAATCCTGAAGTGAGAGCCAGGTGTTTGCGCGTGACCTGCTTGTCTCCCTCCCAAGTAGAGCTGACAGCTGCTGGTTTTGTGGCTCTGAGCACTGTACCTTCAGCCCTGAGCTTGTAGGCAGTAAATGTCAGAGGACAGTGGGCATGTCATGACTTTTGAGAGATTTGGGTGGTAGGTTTAGACACCGAGGTTTGGGCCTGAGAAGAGAACGGGTGACTCTGGGGCAGATGGTGGCCCCCCTGTGCAGTTCCCCTTTTGCATCTCACAGTGTACCCTCCCATGTTCGCCCACTGACTCTCTCAGAGCCCTGGGAAGGTGGGCAGGGGGTGCAAAGCCCACCACAGTTTGCAGGTGAGAGTGCTTGTGCTTGAGCCTTGGAGGAAGGCTGTGGCCCACGTCCTCAGCTCTGCCCTCCAGCGAGGCACCAAGCAGCATTGGTGAATACCTGGACCCTCCCCAGCAGCCCCAGAGAGGGCAGATCTGGCGTGAGGGCACTACCAGCCCTCCCTGCAGAGCAAAACCAGAGCCTCGGGCTGGGTTGTGGCTCAGCAGTAGAGGGCTCGCCTAGCGTGTGCGAGGGGCTGGGTTCGATCCTAAAAATAAATAAGTAAAATAAAGATATTGTGCCCAACTATAACTAAAAAAATATTTATTTAAAAAAAAAAAAAAAAAACAGAGCCTCAGCCGTCTCCTGCCCGCAGCGTCTCCTCCCGCAGCGCTGCCCTGCTGCCGTGTGCCCAGCAGAGGAGACGATGCAGTGTGTGGGGATTAGAGATGGAAACAGACCTTCCATTATTGCTCCAGAGTTTTGTGTCACAAATAGAAAATAAGTAAATGTGGGCTTCGGATCAGAAATAGGGCAAGGGGGAGCCGCTGTGCTGTGGTGGCTGGGCCTGTCAGAACAGGCGAGTCTAGCTTCCTCTCCTGTCTGTCCCCACTCCACCCTGCCTCCATGGCCGGTGTCGCTGCTTCTCTGGGAGCCTACAGATGAGATGCAGCCAAGTCATCCCAGGGTCTCAAGGGCACGCTGCAGATGGGCATCCAGCCTTCAGCAGGGGCACCCGATAGAGTTCAGAGGAGAAATTATTGGACAGGCAGGGCCAGGTCAGAGGGTGTGGAGACACCAGAGAAAGGGGTTCAGGGTCAACAGAGAAGTCATTCCTTGGAGAGTGGGTCCTGAGTGAGAGGAGGGAAGCACCAGCTGTGGAGGGGCGGAAGATCCCCCAGACCCTGCCCCTTTCCCTGCTGCAACCTGCCAGGCAGGACAGGTGGGTTATACCTGCACGGTTGGCTTGCCAGCAGGTAAATGAGAGGGTTATTATTATTTCCACTCCAGGTATCTGGGTTCCCTTTCAGAAGCGTCCTGGGCTCACAGGAAAGCCTGATACACGTAAGAGATGGGGATTAAGGGCCTCGGGAAATGAAGTAGGAGAATCAGAGGTTGCAGTTGTTTTGGAGGACTTGTAGGGGTCTCTGCTGACTGTCCCCCTCCCGTTGCCCAGGACAGGCTAAGCATCTGGTAGGGAGTCCAGTTCATACCCACTGCAGGTGCTCGGGATCTGTGTTCCACGTGGCCTGGCTCTGTCTCAGACATGGCCAGTGTCCTGGGACAGTTGTAGTTCTGCTTGATTCTGGTTTTTTAAATTTTGTTTGGAGGACTGGGGGGCGTGGCTCAGTGGTAGAGCACTCTCCTAGCCTGTGGGAGACCCTGGGTTCAATCCCCAGTACTACCCTCAAAAAATATATTTTATTTTTTGGATTATTTATTTGGATTTTATTTTCTGTAAATTCAGTCTTCTCTGTGGCACTTTCAATTGTTTTTTCATAGTTGTGCAGCATGAGCAAAAGGTAATGCGTTTCTTTACCAGGCCCAGCCCCTCATTGGTACCCTGTTTCCCTGGTGTACCAGCAGGGAGGGAGGGAGAGAGGGTGCCTGTCACAGCAGCCCCAGCCTCTAGGCAGCCGCCATCAGGGGCGACCTCTCCATGGACTGGGATTTCTAGAGCTCGGGCCTGGGTGGAAGGCCGGCTGTCTTTAGAACCTCTTGCCCATGGCCCCAACTCTGTCCCCTCTTGTCTGGGGTCTCCCAGTTGCCACCCTTCTCCCAGGTCAGCCTCGGGCTGTGTCTGCCTTGGTCACACATTGCTCTGTTCTTGTTGGGCAGCTGCATCTCTCTCCTGTGAAGCTGGCAGAGCTCCATGCCGATCTGAAGATTCAAGAGAGAGATGAGCTCAACTGGAAGAAACTGAAGATCGAGGGCCTGGACGAGGACGGGGAGAAAGAAGCAAAGCTGATTCGCAATCTTAATGGTGCTTGTTTTTCTTCTTACAATGGGGGAGGCAGCTGCCCAGCCTCAGCGTGCAGGCTCGCCCCCAGGGGCACCTTGGCCATAGTCTCAGGCCTGTCTGTCCCCTGAGTGCTGTTGGCACGCTGGAAGAGGACCAGGATCAGAGTTCCAGACACACAGATGCCCCGGCGGCTGACGGCCCCTAGCTGCATGGCCTGGAAACAGGTTGGGGACACGGTTCACCCAGGCAGCCCGAGGGGGATGCAGGTCCTCTCCTCAGTCCAACAGGAGACTGTTCCTCCTCAGGCCTCACTGAGGTGCTGACTCCGGTCCCCCCTTAACAGACTCAGGGACGGATATCCTGTGTGGGGTTTTCTGCCTCCAGAGCCAGTGCTGTCCCCTGCCGTCCCTCTCCCTGCTCAGGCCTTCAGAGCTTCACCACTGTACAGCGTCTGGGTGCGCCATGGCCCAGCCTCATTTATCCCATTTTACAGGCCAAGTTCAGATTGTGTATCAGGAACACAAAATCCACATGCAGCGGCAGGCTAGAGGAGACACACCTGAGATGAGTCGGGACAGCTGCACTTCGTGCTGCATGTTGGGGAGGCCATCCTCTTGGGCAGGGCAGGAGCCTGCTGTGGAGTTTCCTGCCCCAATTCCACCCCATCAGAAGGAACTGGGCATGTGTAGGATGGAGGGCCCTGGAGCTGCCAGAGCCCTTCCCTTCCAGAGGAACCAGCCCTGCCCTGGTGGACAGGAGTCCAGGCCCAAGAGATAGAGGAGCCCAGGGCTCCAGGGAGGTGGGTTAGTGACCGTCTCCTCCCTTGCTGGCTGGTGTCCTCATTGGGAGTGGCTTCTTCCAGCCTAGTAAAGTCCAGGCCCATGACCCATGTAGGGCAGAGTTTTCTGCTTGGATGACACTAGTCTCTGGTGCCTGGCAACAGCCTTAGTGGAACTCTGGAAGCTGACCCTCCTGAGCACTCCTGGAGGTGGGTGCTTGCTGATGCTGGCCACTCTCATGGCCACACAGGCCCACTGTCTTCTAGGTGTGGTCTGTGGACCTGCTCCCCATTCCCTGTGCCATGGTCATACATGGTCATACAGCACACCCAGGGGGACTGTGTCATGCAGTGTCCAGACAGGAGCCTGGGATGAGAAATGGGCACAACTGATAGGAGCACTGGGGAACCCCATCTCCACCAGCTCTGCCCTGGGCACCCTAAGGACATACCTCACTGAACTGCCTCATCTAGACTGACAGTGGCTCTTTTGGCAAAGCCCACATGGGCTCTGTCCTGAGAGGGATGGGTCCTGCCTGCACAGCCCTGTCTGCACCTATTGTTCACCCCACACACAGCCCACGGCCACCTCAGGAAAGGCTGGGCTCCGTGCTCTGTGAGGCCTTCTCCAGCCTCAGCATCTGGGATTCCACCTGAGGCAGAGTCCAGCATCCAGAACCCTCCTCAGTCCTGGTTGCTGAGCATAGCCCTGGCCATTTACCTGTGGTCAGGAGTCTGGTGGTTCCTGTGCCGTCGGCCCTGAGCTTGGGCTGCCAGAGCTGTCCAGGGGAGTCGGGAGTGTGAGGCCTGGGGTGGCTGGGCTCTTCCTGGAGCTGGGAGCAGTGGTGGCCTGGGCCGGTCCGCCAGACCTTGGAGACAAGGCAGGCACTGGCTTTCTGAGGCTGGGGTGGCTGAGCCACCTTTACTCAATCAACATTGTTGTTTGTTTTATTTTTAAAGGCAGGGTCTCCTACCTGTGTTGCTCAGGCTGCCCTGAACTCCAGGCTCAGGTGTTCCTCCCACCTCAGCCTGCCAAGTAGTTTGGGCCTGGCTTAAGTCATTTTTAAAGTCCTTCTTAGAGATAAAAGTTGCATGTGATGGAATCCAAATCTTACCATAGGGTTTGACAAGTTTTGCTGTGTGTGCGCCCCAGGGGGACCCCGCCAACCCACGCCCAGTCAGCTCCTGACCACTGTCTGCAGTGGAGTGAGGCGTCTGTAGGCTGCCTAACACTGAGAGGACCAGGGCTCCTGGACTGTAACGCCAGAGTGCTCCTGCTGCGCATGCTGGAGGCCCCCAGCGGCCAAGCTTCCAGACGCATCAAGACCTATGGTCTCCTGTCTGGTCTTTGGAAACTCCCTTCCCCTCTTCTGGGCCCAGAAGAGGGGAAGGGAGTTTCCAAAGACCATATATAGGCTGAGCCAACTGGATGGCCTGTGGATTCCAGGGGGGCCTGGCTGGGGGGGGGGGGCTTGCCCACAGAGCTGTAGTGGCTGAGTGCTAGCATGTAGGTTAAGAGGTCAGAGCCCTGGCTCTAGAGAGCTGCTTCCTGGGACAAGAGACCAGGCCCTATTTGCTCGTGTCCAGAGCACCAAGCCTGTCCACAGTAGGGTCAGCTGTCTGCCCTTCCCTGCTGTGTGCTAGTGACCAGAGGTATGTGTCCTCATGGGGCAGAAAGACTGATGTACAAGGCCAGTACGTCCCTTGGGCTGGGTAGCAGCAGACATGCTGGCTGGCCTCCCCTCTCAGCTGCCCCAGAATCTGCCAGGAGTTCTGGCTCTGCCTTTCCTCTGTAGGTGAGCACATCATCAGGGTTGTCAGGCTCCCTGGTCATTGCCTGACCCCTCAGTGGACTGTCTGTCCTCACTGGGGTTGGTCAGAAACTGGGACAATACCATCTGTCCTTGAGACCCTGTGGCCAGTGGCCCATCCAGGCCACACCTGGTTTTCCCACAAGCCACCTCTGTGTTCAGGAGGACGTTAGCAGGGTGTGTCCACGGGAGGAACCAGGCCTGTCCTCCTGGTGTTCGTAAGCACTGGGGGCTGGTGTGCGTGCTGGTCCACTGCGTCTTGCATGGCCACCCAGCAGCCAGGGTGAAGAGAAAGCAGGCCAGCGCCGCCCCGGGAGTCTCTGAGACAGATGGACTGTTGGTCAAAGAACTGTGTGGAGTAAAACCGCTCCTCTCTAGTTATCTTGGCCAGGTATGGTCTGGACGGGAGGAAGGAGGCCCAGATGGTGCACAGCAACTCACTCAGTGACAGCGCCCAGGACGACGGGCTGGGGGACCCCAGGCTGGAAAAGCTGTGGCACAAGGTATCCATCCGTTTTTCCATGACCGCTCAGACCTGCCCTGATATTAGGGTTAGGGCATGGGGGTTGGGTCTCAAGCTGTCACCCTGCAAGGCCCCCCATCCCTTGCACAGTGCTCACTGTGTGGGGCCCCTCAGGAGAACGCAGCTTTCTTGGGACAGTGCTGCTCTTTGTGATGGTTCTCTCCTCCCTGCAGCTCAGCCTCTGCTTCCTCTTTGGAACATGCCTGTGCTCTCTACAAAGCGATTCTTTTGGCTTATAGCTCTTAGGCTGAAATGTTAAGAACGTGCTTAGCAGCGTTATTAAATTGCACAGGTTAAAACACAGCGTGACTGCATTCTTTTCATTTATCTATTCATGATGGTGCTGGGAATTGAACCCAGAGCTAGGCAAGTGCTCTACCACCAAGCTACCACCACCCCTTGGCTACGTCCTCTGCCTTAATTGGCCTGCAGAGCTGCTGCTGTGGGAACGCACCTCAGCCTGGTGTGTGTCCGTGCCCATGCGCGAGTGGGCTCTCTGTGCTGTCTTGGAAGGCGGTCTACTGGGCTTGACCTGGCATGCTGTTGGGGCTGCAGACCTCAGAGTGGGGTGCTGGGTGGGGCCAGGTGTTGGGGTGTGATGGTCTGGCTGACCTATATCAGGGTGCTCCCTTGCTTTGGCTCTCCTTCCACCCTGGTTCAGAACAGCTTGTCTGGACCCCGCTGATTTGGTTCAGGGATTGGAACTCTGCGCCAGCCTGTTATCCTGGGTTGTGGGGAAGGGGGCAAGAGGCAGATGGAATGGCAAGGTGACCAGCCCTGGGCCCCCCAGGGAAATGACCTTGCTGTGTTCACCAGCCACAGCCAGGAGAGGGAGTAGGTGTGGGGGACCCTCCTCAGGTCCTCCTCTCCTCACCTGGGCAGCATGGTCACCTTGCCCAGCAACAGCGTTCTCCCTGGTTTGGGTTTTATTTTCCTGGGGTACACACCTGTGGAGTCTGGGGGCTTATGGAGGACAGAGGGATGGCACGCCCCACCAGGGGACTTCCTGCTGGTCCCCTTCCCTGTAGGCGAAGACCTCAGGGAAATTCTCCAGTGAAGAGCTGGACAAGCTGTGGAAGGAGTTTCTGCACCATAAAGAGAAGGTGGCTGAGTACAACGTCCTGCTGGAGACGCTGAGCAGGACTGAAGGTACCTTGCCCGCCTGCCCCGCCTGCAATGCCACACTGCTCCATGCAGTGACCTGCCGGGGGCCACCCAGTGCCCTTGTCTTAGGTTTCCACCCAGTTTTGTGAATGGAAACAGGTTTGTTGTTGTTTAATATTTTATTAGTTGTTGGTGGACCTTATTTTTATTTATATGTGGTGCTGAGGATTGAACCCAGGGCCTCACATGTGCCAGGCAAGCGCTCCACCCCTGAGCCATAGCCCAGCACTAACGCTCCACTCAGATGAAGCTTTGGCAGCAGCTCTGTGGCCACCCTGGCCTCCTCTCCCAAGCAAGCAGGCAGCTACTGCCTCCTGACTGGCCAGGCCTTTCCCCCTCAGAACTCCCCCAAGTAGGGACCCTGAGAGAGAGCACATTGGAAGGCTGGTGGGGCTGTGCCGTCTTGGGTGGCCTCCAGGGCTCTGGGTGCACTGACGTCCACCTGCAGTCACCATGGACCCAGGTGTTGCTGTTTGAAAGGGCCCATCAGCTGACATCACTGTCCCCAGAGACAGCTGAGGAGCAGATGCTTCCAAGAGAGAACCTTTGAACTCTCCTAGGGGTGTGGTTTTCGGCAACACAGTGGTCCCAGCGCCAGGCCCCTCAGGAGGCCCTCACCAGGCATTGTATTCTGATTCCACAGAGGTTTATGACAACGTCATCAGTCCTTCTGATCGGAGCCAGGTCAAGGACGACGTCCTACACAGCAAGCACAGTGAGCTGAAGGACAAACTGCGCAGCATCAACCAGGGCCTGGATCGCCTGAGGAAGGTCAGCCACCAGGGCTACGGTCCCCTGGCCGGTAAGCTCCACACGCGACCGGCACCTGTCCACTGCTGCTGGCTGTAACAGTGGAGGGTGTATCTGGCAGGTTGTGTTCTCAGTGCTTGGGGGACTAGCCCACTGGCCTTGGGCCCTTGTCACATGCGCTCCTTGACTGTTAGAGGGGCTGGCCCAGGGTCCGCTTTCCCAAGCTGTTCCGTAAGCATGGGTGCCTCTGCCCTGCCAGCCCCGTCCCTGAAGCTGACTCAGGTGGTGGAGCAGTGGCCCCAAGGCACAGCCCACCCCCAGCAGGCCTGGTGGCTGGCTTATTGCAGCTCTTAGTGAGGGCTGTGTCCTCCAGGTGGCAGTAGGCTGGCGGCTCTCCACCAGTCTCTTCGTTCTGGGTTCTTATCTCACGAACCCGAAGAATGGAACCCACAGACAAGGAAGAGTGAATGCTAATGCAAAGACGTGGGATTTATTGGAGTGGGAAGAAAAGAGGCAGCTCTCCCACAGGATGAGGGACAAGCTCATCTAGGGCTCTACGAAGCTTTGGGTCAGTGTTGTTGGTCCAAGTTCTGCTGACCAGCTCTTGGAAAGCATCGGTGCTGTTAGTTGACCATCAGTTTGAGCTTTCCTGAGTCAGGGTCTGCCCCTACCTGCATGCTCTTGCTGCATATTGGGCCTGGGGCCAGGGGGCAGTGGGTCAGCCACCCTGGTTCACCTTGACCCTGGCTTACTGAGCCTCAGGCCCATGCCAGTGTGGCAGGCTCCACAAGGCACAGCCCATGCTCCCTCCAGGCCACCCCATCTGCCACCCTGCGACAGGGGCTTGGCTTCACTGGGACACCACCTGGAAGGCCTCTCAAGACGAGAGGCGGCACCCAGCACAGGGGCGCACGTGTCCTGCAGGGCCAGGCCCAGCTCCCCTTGGTTTTGTTCTACTCCTGCCATCTGCGTGCCCTTGGGTAAGAGTGTCATCATCTCTCCTCCACCTGGACACAGCCTCCTGTGGAAGTGACAATACCACCTGGCAGATTTGCCATTCCTGGGTTATTAGGAGCCAGAGGGCTTGGCCACAGTGGGCATGGTGGGTGGTGATGCTGACCCCTGCCCCACGCCCCCCTCAGAATGTCTCCTCGTGCAGCTGCATCCGGCCAGCTCCTTGGTTTCTCCTGCCCTTGCACTTTGTCCTCCAGCCCTCTCCCCACAAGCCAAGGCTCCCTCGGGTCCTGGGCAGGAAGGTCAGCCAGGAGGAGGAGTAGCAGGCACCATGTGGCTCACAGGCAGGCCAGGTGAGCAGAGGCTGGTGACCCATGCTGGGCAGCTTCACTGTGTCCCCACGTGGGCCCAGCAGGGTCAAGGAGCCACCTGGTCTGCTTAGGAGCAAAAAGGTGAACAATCCAACCCCCACTCTGGACCTGTCTCTGATGGACAGCCCTGACCAATGCCAAGTAACTTCTGCACAGCCCCCAACCCACACTGCCCCTCAGAGGCATCCAGGAGCAGCTGGTGTTCCAGTCATGGGCAGGGCGGCCCAGGTTCTAAGCCCAGGAGAAGCACCCTTCACCAGGGGCCACATCACAGCCAGTCCTTTGAGTGACAGACCAGGTGCCCAGTGCGCCTCAGGAATGCTCTGAGCGTACCCAGGCTTACGTGTGGTTGTGTCCAAGCCTCAGCTGTGCGATGACACCAGGCAGTCACATACACGTGTGCACACCCTATCCTGGGGCTGAGCAGGCTCTGTGGGCCCAGCCACACTGCCCCAAGACAGGTGGCTCCTGCTGTTTTGCAGAGTTTGAGGAGCCCCGGGTGATCGATCTGTGGGACCTGGCCCAGTCCGCCAACTTCACGGAAAAAGAGCTGGAGTCATTTCGGGTAAGGAGGCCCTGCTGTCTGCCCCGCTGTGCCCGCTGTGTGCCCGCCTGAGTTCCTGTCCAGCTCTGGTGTAGGGCGGGGCCTGCATACTTGTGTGTCTGTCCCCACCTGCTTCCTCTGGCCCTCGTCCCCTGCTGACTTCTGTAGCCCTGAGTCCTGGTTGGTGGCCAGGTGGGGCTGTGTGCACATGAACGTGCCTCTCAAGCCAGCACAGCCCCATGGCCGAGGATGAGCCATGTCTGTGCCTGGGTGGTCTGCCTGGCTGGCCGTGCTGTGAGGAGAGGACCACTGGGGCACTGAGAGGGGAAGTGGCTGGTGTGTCCAGTGGGACAGGGGCTGTGGGAGGTGAATGGGGCAAGGTGTCCAGAGAGGAGACAGTAAGAGGCTGCTCACCAAGGAAGGGGCTCTGGTTCCTTTGAGCCATGGGAAGCTAAGCAACTCCTCACTGCGGGCTGTCCTGGCAGAGCCGCTGCAAGCTGGCGGGTCACCCGAGGTGGGGGACAGGCCTTTGGGAGGGCTGCTGGTGCTAAACCAGGGGACTTTGGGGGATTGTGGGGGCCCACGGAACTCTGTGTCGTCTGAGTGTTCAGGACGTGTTCCGTGTGTGCACCTGGGGTGGGGTGGCTAGGCCCAGAGGGGGACGACTGCCAGCAGGGAGAGCGGTCATGCACACCCGCCCTCGTGGCCCCGGGAAGAGCCCTTAGCCTCCGCGGGAGGGTCGGGTCTGTCACCCTTGGGGAGTGGGCCAGTGGGCCCTGCAGAACTGGAGAGGGCCTTGGCCAGTTGAAGATGGGTAGGGTGACCAGGATCTGGGAAGATGGTGCAGGAGAGGTCGGGGGCTGCAGGGAGGGAGGGAAAGGCACATGCAGAGGCGACCGTGGAAGAGCCCAAGCACCAGGTGTCAGTCTGCAAATGGGGCTTGGGGTCAGTGCAGTGAAGAAAGTGCAGACGGGGACCAGAGGCCCAGGGTGACACCGAGGTCCTCGAGGCCATGAGGCTCTGGTGGGGCGTCCCTCTCCTTTGGAGACCCTTAGCTGTGGCACCATGGCCGCTCCCGCCCACACTGCCCTCAAGCATGCTGCTTCATGACTGCTGGCCACAGCAGCCTGAGCCACTTCCTGCGCTTACCTGGCTCCCAGTGGGACCATCCTTGCCCAGAGACAGGCCCTCAGGTGCCCAGGGTCACATTGGAGAAAAGTGAGTGTCAAAACCTTCCAGGAGGAGCTCAAGCACTTTGAGGCCAAAATCGAAAAGCACAGCCACTACCAGAAGCAGCTGGAGGTCTCACACCAGAAGCTGAAGCACGTGGAGAGCTTTGGCGACAGCGAGCACGTCAGCCGCAGCAGGGAGAGGCACGCGCTGCTGCAGGGCAAGACCCAGGAGCTGGGCTACAAGGTGGGTGCCACCTGGCCTGTGCCTGTCAGCCCATGCAGGGCCGCCCCCACCCACATGGCCACCCCCTACAGGGCTGCAGGGCAGCTGCTCTGAGAGGCCTCAGGAACCCACATGCATGGAGCCTGGCCTCCTGGCCCACACAGTGCAGGCCCTTGCTGGTGCGACCGAAATCTGCCACTGCTGTGTCCTGTCCAAATCTCACCAGGGATGAGACCGGGATGGTGCTGGAGGACCATTGGTGGTGACCCACAGAGCAGTCACCTTCCTCCCCCAGGAGCCATTCCCACGGGACACCCTGGGCAAGCTCAGTGAGCAGGGATGCAAGGTGGTGTGGGCACTGAGGATCCAGCACCAGGCCCCATGAAACCAGGAGAGACTTTGTCCAGGGAGTGGGGCTCAGGCTGGGAGGGGACCTTTTACTGCCTGCAGGGTCTGAACCACAGGGCTGTGCTTCCTCCTCAAAAATCGGCAAAGCCTGATGCAGAAGTGCTAGGAGGAGGGGGCTAAGTGGGGAGGAGCCAGGCGCCCAGTCGCCGGTGCCCATCGCTGCCATCTGAGTGCAGGCGTTGGCGGAGGGCTCTCCTGCCAGGTGCAGTCCTGGCTTCCCTTCCTTCCATGGAGGGCAGTGCGGCCTTGGCTAGGAAAGCCTGTCACCAGCCAGGCCTGGCAGCGCACACCTGTGTCAGAGGCTGAGGCAGGAGGATCACAAGTTCAGGGCCAGCCTGGGCAACTCAGGGAGCCCCTGGCTCTAAGTGGGTTGTGGCTGTAACTCAGCGATAAGCACTTGCCTGGTGTGTGCAAGGCCCTGGGTTCAATGCCAGCACACAGCCATCAGTTGTGCTGGGGACGCCAAGAGGAGACCTTCAGCCAGGACTGATGCTGAGCCGTGGCGGGGAACAGCCAGCAGGTGGGGCTCTGTGCGAAGTGCAGAGCTCTGGGCCTGGAGGCAGGGGACGGTCCTGAGGGCCCTTGTAGCAGTGGGTCCAGGGTGAGCTCACCCCTCGTGCAGATGCAGCCCACCACAGCGTCTCCCACTCAAGCTTTTAAGGACAAGGTGGACGCTGGGAAGACCTGTTCCGCTTGTCAGGAAGGTCTGCTTCCTGGGGGCACGAACTGGACAGTGTGTGATGAGGAGGGCAGGGCGCGGGCACCTATTCAGTGTGCTCCTGGGGTGCGCAGTCGCCATGGGTGTGGCACTCCTGCCCTTCTAGTCCAGCTGATCATGTCCCTGTTTGCAGGTAAAGAAGCATCTGCAGGACCTGTCCAGCAGGATCTCGAGGGCACGGCACAATGAGCTCTGAGAGTGGAAGCCCCCTGAAGGTGCCAGGGGCTGCGGTGGCATCGCCTGCATGGAGAGACTGGCCGTGATGAAGGCAGGCTGATCCCAGGTGCCATGGCAGGGAGGATGTTTCACAGGCCCAGTGGAACCAGCGTTCTCCCTCCCACATCTGGCCTGGCCTCTGGGTGGTAGCCTCCTGTGTCTTAAGCAGAGGTGGCCATCATCACCCTGGAGAGGACTGGAGTCCAGCAGCCAGTCGGACAAAGGTCTCGAGTGCTGCTCGGTGTGGTCTGCATCAGGACCCTGTGAATCTTCCCCTGGAAACATGTACAGAGTCCTGAGAATCAGAGTGTGGTGTGTCCGTCGTCCCATCGTCGCCTGGTCTCAAGGTTTGTGGCCAAGCACTGGCCAGAGCCAGCATTGCTCCACTACTTCAGCACTTCCCCAGGGCCCTGGTCTCATTCTCCTTCTTCCTCTTACCTTTGCAGCCCTGGGGACTTGGGAGACCCTGACAGGTCCCCATACCCGGCTTCAGGGGGCGTGTTCCCCGTATTTGAGCCTGGAAGAGGCTGGCTGGGTCTGGCAGTGGCTAGGTCTCAAGAGTTGAGATCTGTCCCTCTGGAGGGTCATCTAGTCACGATTTGTAAGAAACAGAAGAGGGCGAGCCCGCTAGCCAGAGCACACAGGTAGCAGGGCAGAGCGAGCACAGCCCCCGGGCTCTGGGCAGTGCAGAGTCTGCTCACCCACAGGTCCAGGCCAGCTGGGTGTTCCCCCCAGGAAGTGCTGGGTAACAGGCTGCCCAGAGACCTTGGCAGCATCTGAGGCCAGGAGGTGATTGTCTGCAGGGTCTCCACATCTGCACTCAGTGCCAGCCACATACTCAGGTACCCAGCCAGTGCCCCGTGTGCAGAGACTGGCCCTCGTGGGGTTCACAGTCCAGGGTGTGGGGGTGCATGGCCTCACAGGGCTGGGCCTGGGACCTGGAGGAGCCAGAGGACACCAGGGTCAGTCTGCCCTCTACAGAGCCAGCAGCAGAGGACTCGCGTGCCTTTGAAGTGTGCAGGAGAAACAGAAGCTGCTTCTCCACGGCTGCTGTCCTACAGCCCCACCACGAGGGTCAGCACTACGGCCATGTCCTTTTTTAGATTCTGAAAGAAAGAAAGCACACCAGTGTGCATGCACACCTGGGCAGTCTCCCAAAGGGTGTGTAGAGCCTCCTCAGCATGAGGCTGCCCAGGTGTTCACTCTCTTCTTCTGTCATTTTGACAAGATTTGCCAAGGAGCTTCATCTTGGGTCTCCAGGTGGTTGGCATAAAATGCCCCCGTGTCTGTAGTGAAGTGCTGACCGTCGCCTGTTGGTGGGGCCCATGGACTTCTGCTCCTGTTACGCATTGAGACCCCTTTTCCTTGCCTGGGGCTGGCTCTGCTCTCCTTGACTACGGGTCTCCGATGGAAGTGTGGCCCCTCGGTCAGGATGTGGAGGCCGATGCCCCAGGGACACACCCAGCAGAGGAGCGTCCACCTGTGTACCTGGAGCTCTGAGTGCTGGCAACCCCCCGGCCAGTGACCTTCAAAGTAAGCACAGCTGAGGCAGAGGTGAGCCGCATAGGTCACAGCCTTGGGCCACTGTGCAGTTCAGGAAATCTGAAGCCAAATGACAGACACCTTTAGAAAGTGAAAAGGCCACATGGGTCAAAAAAAGGTCACCTTTGAAATTGAGAATCTCCTCCAGTGGCTGTGGTGCGCACCAAGAAGGGAGGACCCGGGGTCGACACTGGGAGGCCACCAGCCTCAGAGGCTGTGTGGGAAGGGTCAGTGCTGGGCGGGTCACGGGAACTGACTCCCACTGGAGAAGCCATTTGCCACAGCACACGATTCACATCTGGGGCAGTGGGGACTGTTGGAGGCAGGGGCAGCAGGAGCCCAGGGAGCTCCCTGTACCAGGACTGGGCGTCCTTGCTCTGTAGGTGCTCTGTCCAAGCATACACGGGCTCTGGTCCTGCAGGCCATCAGGTCCCAACCGGCCTCAGGCGAGAGTCCAGGGGGAGGCCTGACCATAGGAGGCCGAGATCTTCTGGGGGGTCAATACCAGACCCCTCCCACCCCCGGGTGTGAGAGGGAGAAAGGCGTTTTAACAGGATCTGACCAAGGGCCCGCCCCAGCTTCCCCTGGATAAGCGCTACTCACTTGTGTAGGAGCCTTGACACAAGCTCAGCGGAGTGCTCCTGGCTGCCCTGCTCTGCCACCCTGCAAAAATAACCCTGAACAACCCTCGAAGAGTGACCTGGGTCCCACTTCCCAGCCAAGCCCCAGAGTAGCTTCTCATGGATCCTGGGCGGCTCCTGGTTGGAAATAACAGAAAGCAGCCGGCCCTGCAGTGAGGGCTGGCAGGAAAGGCCAAGCTGCCGCTGACCCCTGCAGTGTCCACGGTGGCCCATGATCTTGCTGGCGATTATAGACGGGACGTCCTGGAGGGTCTGCAGCCCTGGTGGCCCCTCTAGACTGCAGAAGAGAGAGAGGAAGCTCTGGACTGAGGCCGAACGTCCCGGGGAATGCAGCTGGGCATGTCTTGGGGGAAATTTAACTTTGACCATCCACAGAAACCACGCGAGAAGGGTCCTGATCTAGTGAGACGCGCATTCACAGGAGGAAACCCAAGCCCAGGGAAAACTAAAACTGGGTCTCATCAGAATTTAAAATTTCTGCTTATCACGAGATGTTGAGAAAGTGGTGAACTAGAGGCTTTGGACACGTCCACTGCCTGAATCTGAGGAGACTCTGCCTATGCAAAGGCCTCTGCAGTTTAGTCTTCCAGATGGACAGGGAAGCACGCAGGCCCTTTTCCATGTCCACGTGGCCAGCACCGCGTGAAGAGGCGCTGGGTGTCAGCAGTTTCTGGGGGGAGGCAGTCCTCCCGGTCACCACAGCCCTGGGCTGGACGTGCCTGGACACAGCTCTCTGGTGCCATGTGCATAGTAGCAGGAGTCTGGAGACTGTGGGCCACTTGAAGGTCAAATGCCACCCTCTCTGTGACCTGCAGTCCACTGTGGCACCCAGCAGCCTGCTCGTGGTGGCCAGAGCTAGGTGGGTGGCCTGCTAACGCGACAGCCTGGATGGACGTCAGCATTGCTAAGCTGGAAGAAGGCACTGCGTCTCCAGCAGTGGGTGCCAGCTCAGTGGTCCCTCCTGCATGGGTACTGGCCAGGACGGGCACAGGGACTGTCAGTGCACCCGTGAAACTAGGAGGTCATAAGAAGTGTCACGGACTCAGCTCTGAATGTTCAAATGCCTGGAAGAGAAAATAAGGTGCTCCGAGATTAGAGAGTAGGGGGATGGTGTCACACCGGAAGTGCCAAGGACAGGTGAGTGAGGCTCCAGAGGGCAGCCGGGGACCCCGGGGCCTGCACAGTGGATTCCAGAGGGTGGAAGTCGGACTGACAGGTCACCGTGGAAACAAGTCTCCAGAATGCAAGGTCCCGGGTAGCATGAAATCACAGCTGAGGGGTTGAGAGCCATGGAGGCGAAGACCGTTCCCAATAACAGGAGGGGAGAGCTCCAGGCCAGCTGTCAGGACGGCACTCGTCCTCACAGTGACCCCAGGGGTTCAAGGACACACTGCAGCCCAGAATGGTGCCCTGGCCAGCAGTTAAGGGTGGAAGGAGTCAGATTGTATTTCCAAGCAATCTCCGACTGACCCACGTACCAAGTCTTGGTTCGCTGCTCAGGAAGTGCTCCCTGAAAGACAAGTTTTGGGGACCCACTAAAAGGAAGCCCACCCAGGAGAGGGGTCATGGGCCTCCGGGGCCTGGAGCAGCAGTGCAGATGGCGCCCAGGAGACTGGACAGAAGAGTCGCAGGGCAGGTTGTGCAGACCACCTTGGGGGGCCACACCATGAGAGGGCAGCGAGCGTCAGCGTGAGTGCGTGGGAACCGCTCTCAGGAGAACATGCCGAGCAGCAGAGGGGCACAGTGCCTGCCTGAGTCACAGCGAGCACACAGAGCAGGGCGCCACCACAGGGAGGCCGGCAGCACCAGGCTAGGGCACCCACTGGCCGTAGCTTGGATTGGTTTATATAGTGACAGATGCAAATGCCAGGGAATCGTGAAGCTGCTGGACGTGGGAGTGGGGACTGCTGACTCCTCAGTTCATGAGAAAAATACCTAATTACAAGACACGAGCAGGCGTGGTGGCCATGCCTGTGGCCCGGAAAAGGAATGGGGCTGGGAAGGTGTCTCGGTGGTAAGGCACCGGGGTGAGTCCGGGGCCAAAGTGCGCACACGGTGACAAATCACACTATCCGCGGGGATTTTGTTTGGTTGGCTTTTAATTTTGTTTTGGGGCCTGGGGATTGAAACCAAGGGTGCTCTACCACTGGACTACACCTATTTTTTGAATCAGGGTCTCAAAGCTGCCCAGGTTGGCCTCAAACTTGAGATCCTCCTGTCTCTGCCTCTCAAGCTGCTGGATCACAGCGTGGCCACAGGCTGGCTCAGGTTGTCCCTTGGTCCACAGCCTGTGCAAGAGGGCACGAGGCAAGGGAGAGGACGTCCCGGCCAGGGAGTGCTCCTTCAGCTCCAGCCTCTGCAAACGTGCCCTGTCTCGCTGGCTGTGAGGACGTGGAGGTCACCTTGGCCCTGATGGCAGAGCTTACATGGACCTAGTCTTTGGGAATCTCCCCTTCTCTGGTGCTGTCCACCTTCACAGTCAGCTAGGAGAACAAAATCTGGCAAAAATCTAGGAAAGTCAAAGATGTCAATCTTCCCAGCCTGGCAGATCCCTCGCGCGCCCATCTGGCCCTGCAGGGTGAGCTGCCTGCCCACATGGGGCAGCCGCGAGGAGGTTCCACACAGCTCCCTTGTCTGCAGCACAGAGCACCCAAGTGTCCAGGCCACAGGCCTGCTCTTAGACACCCCCATCGTGGGTCTTCAATCCACGTGAGACAGTGGTTACCCGGAGTGGCATGGGAATGAGCTGCCCTAGGTGTAGCTGGCGGTCACCGCTGACAGGGCTAGGACACAGTCCCTCCCACTCCCACCAGTTCAGGGGCCCTGAGCACGTTCTTTAGACCCGACTCTATTGCTCTCATTTGTCAGGTGAACCTCCTTCCCACCCCCCACCCCCAGCAGCCTCCTCCCCAAATAGCTGTGGCCCCGCCCCCTGCCAGGGTCCTTCATCCCTGCTCCGGCAGGCCCTCCTGGCCTCTCCTGTAGGCAACACGTGCCAGCTTAGGCCCACCTGGGTCCACAGCCCTATGACCTTGCCTGGCCAGAGCCTCAGATGCCTCCTTATAAAGTGGCAGGATGCCAATTTCTGTGCTGCCCAAGGGGTCATGGGTATGAGCGGCTCTACCCAGGCCTGGGTGTCTGTGCATGATGTGGCCGTCTCCCCTCTGCCTGGGAGTGTGATGTGCAGCCGGGCGGACAGCAGGGGGCCAGAGGGCAGGTTCAGCTAGGCCTGGCCTGGCCCATGGGGAGGGGCTAGGCATACAGGGGTCTGCAGGAGGGCTTCTCCTGTGAGGCCGGGCTGTGAGGGAGGGTGACCTCTAGCTCAGGCAGCCTTAGGGAGTGCTGGGGACCCTGCCAGCCAGGATGACCATTGGCGGCCAGAGCCACATGGCCAAATGCCTGACCTTCCTCTAGAGCTGGGGGGCTCTGGAGCCCGACCTCAGGGTCCTCTCCGCAGAGCTCTTGCAGCCAGGAGGTGGCGCCAGGGCTCTCAGGTGACCTTGGAGATCTTAGGACCTTGGCCTTTGTCTTCAGCCTGGGAAGGGGTCCTTGATGGGCTTCTGGTCCCTGGGCTCTATTGGATGCCTATCTGGCAGTGACACACACTCAGCTGGCCTTCACATTCCCCCCCTGTGCTGTGTCCCTCGATGTCACCTCATCCTGGTCTTCCTGCCCAGGGTCCTTGCAGGCTGCAGACCCAGGCCTGGTCCCTTTTGAGCTGCTCCATGGGAGGACTGGAGCACTGGGGCCAGGCACACCCCCTTCCCACGGTGCAGACCCCAGCTCAGCTCAGAGTTCGCAGGGCACCCTGCCTGTCCCCGTGCCTGCCCTCCATGCTGGCTTGGGATTCCCATCAGCAACTCCAGGAATATCAGGGCAGGTGCCTCGTCTAAAAGGCGAAAGGGCAACTCAAGTCAACTTAAGTGCCCAACAACCAGTGACCCACCAAGCCAGCGTGGCCATGGATGGAGGTGACGGTGCTGTAGACCAGGAGGCGGCCCTGCACACAGTAGTGGGAGGCCCCAGACAGGCGGAGTGTCCGCACTGGGCCCCTAGTGGACAAGATGGCCACGCTCATCTTGTAGGAAGATCTGGGCAGGGGCAAAGGGGATCTTCTAGGCCGGGTGCCTATCCCCACCGTGGGGCAGCCTCCAGGGCCCCCCTCCAGCTGACCACGGTTGAGCTGCTTCCCTGACCTTGGCTTCCACAGTCCCACCTGCTCAGCCCTTGTCCGCTCAGGGGACGTGTGGGGCTGGCAGAGCCGGGAGGGAGGACCTTCCGGGAACCCCAGAAGAGGAGGTGCACCAGCTGCCTTTGATCCCCATAGGCAGCTAAGTGTGGGCCCTCGGGACCACTGGGGCCTCCTGGGTGGGGAAGGGAGGGTCAGAAGAAGAAATAGGACCAAGACTGGCTGTGGCTGTCCTGGGGAGCCCCTCACCCACAGCACCAGCACTGTGGGCTGGGGGCACACAAGTCCACACCTGGAAATTTCCCGCCAGTGTCTGAATCACAGAATCGCCACAGACTCCCCCAAGGCCCTGGGCACATCTGGAAGAAGTTCCCATGAGGAGACCCGAACTCGGCTCCACTGAGGGGAGACAGCTCCCTCCACCCCTACCCCAGAACCCCCAGCCCAAAGGCAGAAAGCACACATGAACCCACCTTCAGGGAATTACACCTGTTAAAAATAGAACAGGGCCCAGCGTAGGGCACACATGATCCCAGCAGCTCAGGAGGCTGAGGCAGGAGGATCGAGAGAGACCCTGCCTCTAAGTAAAATGCAAAATAGGGCTGGGGATGTGGTTCCGTGGTGGAGAGTGTCGAACTCCATATGACACAGAGGGGCCCTGAGGTCAGTCAGTCCTACCAGTGGGACAGCCCTCCTGTTCTTGCTGGGGCCTCCATCCAGGGCACAGGGCATGTGGCCCAGCAGGTGGGACCCCAGGGGTGGCTCAAAGACCACACTACGGGGAGCCTGGGGCAGCAAGCCTCAGGAGCTGCCTGCCCTGTCTAGGGACATGCCTTTTCCTGGGACGCGGCTGTCACCTGTCATCCCAGGCTGTGGAAGCTACTCTCAAACTCTCCCCTGGCGACTCCAGCCCCATGTGCTAGAGGTGCTGTCAGGGGCCTGAGCATCCTCAGCAGCCTGTGGTCCAGAGGGACGTATCAGGCCAAGGGAAGGGTCAGCCCTGGACGCCAGAAGGAGGATTGGAATGAACCAGTGCGGGCCCAGGTCTTCCAGCTGGGTCTGGGCACGAGACCAGTCGTGCCCTCCCCTGCAGCTGGGAGGCCAGGAGTCGGCCTCAACCCAGCCCACAGAGGCCAGGGCCCCTCACAACGAGGGCTTCGCACAGAGCGCACGGCCCACCTGGCTGGGCCAGACGTCCAGCTGTCCAGGTCTGGGCATCACTGCTGGGCCCCCTTCCTCCGCTGCTCCAGCTCAGACAGCCGTTCCTCCCGGGCCTGTGCGTGCTGGGCCCCCACCCGGTGCGCCGTCTCTGTGGCCGCAATGTCGATCTGGGCGTAGTGGGCGGGGCCGGCCCCTGCGAGCAGCCCACCGGCCGTTAGCAGAGAGCAGGCCAGGGCTGGCACCCGCCCAGCTGCCCAGCCCAGCCGGCAGTGCTCATCCCCTCGGTGACAGGGGCTGGACGGGTGCCCTGTTGCCACTTCCTTCCATCCCACACCAGTCCCTCAGCCAGACAGGACCTGGGCCCGTGCCCACAGCCTCAGAGGGGCTCAGTCGGACATTGCTGGGGGTCAGGGCTGCCTTGGAAATGTCACTTGGGCACTAGTAGGAAGAGTTCCCTGGCCAGGGCTGATGTGCTGGGGTCAAGCCCTGAGACTGGCCCAGCTCTGGGGGTCTCCCGTGGGGACCCACCTCGGACGCCCAGGCCGGCCTCCTGCAGCTCCAGGCCCATGTAGTGCAGCCGCTGTCTGGAGGAGGGGCTGACGGGGAGGTTCACGTAGGTGGGTGTGCTGCTGCGCCGCCTCTCCAGCCCTGGGCTCTCAGCAGCCACAGGCCCTGGGGGTCCTGGAGAGGAGGGACGGTGAGTCCTCCGAGGTGCCAAGGGCTGTGCCGACCCAAGGACTGTCCAGCAAACAACTGCCCCTCCCACCATGGCCCAGCCCCTCCTCCAACCCCCCACCTCTCCTGGGTCTTGGATTAGCCTGACTCCTCCATTTCCTGGACCGTCCACCTCTGGCTGGCCCCCCCCATCCTGAGACCGCCTGGCCTCCATGGACCCCCGACACCAGCTCTCTGTGGGTCCCTCCACCCTCACTCTGTCCTCCCAGGCCTCCAAACCCCCCGGCGCAGGCCAGGATCACGCCTCGTCCTGTCCTCACTGACCTTCTCTGTGATGTCCCTCTAGGACCCCCTGCCTGCCACAGGCTCTCAGGACCCTCTGGATAGGCGAGTCCCCGTGGGGACTTTTCCTGAGTACAGCTGGGGCAGAAGGGACGCTCCATGCCAGGCAGGGAGGGCTTGTGGTTGAGGCCCAAGTTAACAGGCTGCGGGGATGTACCCTGGCCCCTTCTCCACAGGCCAGCGTCCCACAGGAAGGACCCTTGGCCACAGAAGACCGGTCCCCAGGGTCCCTGTGGGGCAAGGACAGCCACATGGGATGGGGTGGACAAAACGCCACTGAAGGGGGTGGGCAGGTGAAGCCGTTCCCTTGCTCCATTTGGAGAGCCAGTGACCCAGAGGCACAGCCAGGCCCAGGACTCAAACCAAGGCAGGCCCTGCCCCAGAGCACAGCACCCCAGTCCCCGGATTCAGCTGGGGACTGCAAACACCCTCAGTGGGCCTGCTTCTGAACCCTCTGCCCAGGGAAGGGGCCCGGCTCTGCCAGTCTCTGGCCAAGGGTGCTGGGCTGCCTGACCATGTCCCTGATACAGGCCCCCTGGTTCCTGCTGACCATGAAGTGCCACCGGGAAGTCCACATGTGGACCTTGCCCTCCTCCCGTTACTGCCTCCGGTGAGACTGGGTTGGATGTGCTGCCTGCTTGCTCCCGGGGGAGGCTGAGGAAGAAACCCCAAATTCCCAAGCCACACGGCCAATGGCCAGGACAGGGACGGGGCCCAGGTGGGTCAGGTTGACCACCTGTTTCCACCTGAGCAGCCAGGAGTCCTCGCCCACCCTGCTCTGCCCAGGATCCCTGGGGACCTCTGCTGCAGCGGGACCCTCTCAGGACAAGACTCCTTTAGGAGGACGTGCAAGCTCTGCCCGCCCCCCGGCCCTCCCTCTTCCTGAGGCAGCCCACACCTGGAAACCTGGTTCCTGGAGGGGTGCAGCTCGGGGAAGGGCGCTTGCTCGATGCTGGAGAGGAGCTCCCAGGAGCAGCCCCAAGCCTGCACTGAGCAGGGGCGGGAACATGGCCTCCAGCGAGGACTGGACTCCCCACCACCCTGATGCAGGCCTGGGCCAGACAGCAAGGCTCCAGAGCAGAGAGCGGGAGGGCAGGCCCGGTGCAGACTGCCACGCTGTGTGCAGGGGCACCAGGGGCCTGAGCAGAGCCGGGCCTCAGCAAGAAAGGGTGGCTTCTGCTCGTCATGGTGACCACCTCATGGGAGTCCTGGCCGAGCAGACTGGTCCCCTGCTGGAGATCTGCTCCCCAGGGTGCAGGGAAAGTGCCCTGACACTCACACCAGGTCATGTGACATCAAGCGGCCGCACAGGACCTGAGACAGGAAGCTGGCTGGCTTGGCGGGGGCAGCTCAGTGTCCTTCGTCCTTGTCAAGCAAGGCCGGGCCGAGTATTTCCAGTCTCAGAAAACCTGACCCAAGGTGAGGGGTTTCTGTAAACCCTCTGCATTTGTAGAGCGGGGACTCCATCTTGGGCACAAAAGTCTCCTCCCGGGACACCAGCAGCCATGGAGGGAGAGCCAGGGTCAGCTCGCTGCCAGCCTAGACGAAGCCCTGTTGGCCCCGCCCCCCGCCCCCGCCCCTGCCCCAGGCTTCGAGGACAGGCTGGGCCACACAGTCCCACAGCTGCCACAAACCATCCCCACACCAGGGGCTGGACCCAGCCTTCCTTGGAACAAGGGCAGGTGGTCTGGAGAGGGGGACTGAGCTAAGGGGTGCAGGCTAAGAAGGGGTGCATAGCAGGAGGGCAAGGGGCCTAGAGCGGACGCCTGGGCCTGTGGGCAGGTCTATTAGAGGCCAAGTCTGGTCTCAGAGCCTTTGAGGGCCCCAGAGCTGCCCTGCCCCTCACTAAGTCCCCAGGATACATGGCCTCCCGGGCAGGTCTCCCTTTCCCCTGGCAGCTGGTGACCCCTCGGGTCACTGCTTCCCATCTGTTCTCTGTCTGCTTAGGGCTTAGGAACCAACTGCCCCAAGGCTGTGAGTCCTGAATTTCAGACCACGGTCCAGCTGCCCATGGGCTGCCCCAGCAGTTGCTGCTGAGAGATGCCCCCGCCATGCCCAGGGGCCACCTACCTGGGCTCCCCCACTGCCCCCACCTGTGCGAGAACTCCCCCACTACCCACTTGCACCACACTGCCCAGGGCCAGCCAGCCACATACTGCCCTGCCCTCCAGGCCTGACTTTCCAGCTGGCCTGTCAGCTGCCCATCTAATGCCCATTTCCCTCTCAGCAGGGCACTGTGAGGAGCTGGACTCCAAAGCCAGGTGCCTACCTGGATGGGTCATCGTGGGTCCAGGGGGTGAGGCAGCCGCTCCCTAGACCAAAAAGAACACTGGTCAGTGTGTGCATCTGACTCCCTTCATCCTACCCCTGGGCCCCAAGAACCAGGACAGAAACCCTAAGAGGGACAGGTCAGGGGGACGGGGCTGCCTACTGGGTAATCCAGCCTGGGGGGCAACTCCTTATCTTCCAGGCCCTGGGATCCAACTGCCCACTAGCCCTGACTGCCCTGCTGGCGGTGGCTCCGAGTGACAGCCAGCAGGGGAGCTGGAGGCCTCAGGCACTTGGGGACAGGGGCACTCTGAGCCGGCTGGCCAGTATAGGACCCCCGGGGCAAATCCAGTCCCCACTGTGGCTGACCACTTAACTGGGACACATCAGCTCTGGGGCCAGCAGAGCTGAACAGCTGCGGCACAGACGCGGGGTCCACAGCGGCCACATTGCACTCTGGCCTCAGCCTGCGGCCCTGCTCTCGAGAGCTCCTGGTCTAGAGAGCCACCTGGAGCCCCCAGTGACGTGAGCAGCCCCTGGATGGGCAGTGCATGACCAGGGTGCAGGCAGACCTGGGAAGAGCTGCGGCAGTGGACAGGTGAGGCAGGAGAGCCACCGCACCGGACCCCACTTCCAGCTGCAGACACCCTGAGCCCTCGGGGAAAGGGCCTTCTGGGTCCAGAACCCCAGTCTAGGTGGCCAGAAAGATCCCACATCCCTAACCCTCTGAGTGGGCAGCCTGGCAGGAGTGGGAGCTGGAAAGCAGGCCAAGGCACCCAGCGCTGGCCCAGGCCCATGAAGTGGGTGGTCCCAGACCCAGGCTGGAGCCATGCCCCTGAGCGAGGTGACTGGCCATCTGCACCAGCTGCTGTGGGCTGGGGCCTCAGGACGAGAGGCCGACACACACACGGCCACCTGCCCCCAGAGGCCCGTCGACGGGCAGGACCGAGTCCTCAGCAGCACCCGCACGTAGCATTCCCTCGGGGGTCCAGTTCCGCAGGGTCAAGCCAGACCCTGGTGTGGACGGAGCACAATGGGGACAAGCACAGGCAGGTCACCTGCTCCCCACACCTGCAGCCAGAGCAAGTGCAACTGGCAGGTGGCTCAGGAGACAGCGTCTGCCCGTTGGATGTCCCCAGCCCTGAGAAGCCCCAGCCCACCCGTCACCCTCCCATGGGTGAGGAGCCAAGGCTGGTGCCTGGCTGCTGCTCAGCAGCAGGCAGGACCTTGGGCAGCTGAAGACCGGCCAGCCAGTCACCCAGGGACAGGGAGTGAATGAAGGCAAGGTCCCTGCTTCGTCCTGAGACCCCAGCCCTGGCCTACAGGTCCCCTAGTCCTGGGAAGACTGAGGGACACTTGAAGGGGCACCTGGGTTCTCCTAGGGCCACTCATCTCACAAGGAACCACAGCCCCCAGCAGCCCCCAGGGGCCTCGAGGGTCAGTGGACCCTCCCTCCTTTGAGTGCCCTCCAGCCCAGCCCCCCCTGCCCAGGTCCTCAATACAACTCAGGTCTCCTCAGACTAAGGGTGGACACGAGAGGCCCTGGCCAGGCTCCAAACCTCCACTCCCTCCCCACGCTGGCCGTGGGGGAGGGGGCTCAGGGGCCACAGTAGCCAGGACCAGGGCCCCAGCTCCCCAGCCCGGGAGACCCATTTTTTTCTGCAGGAAGACCACCCTGGGTGCCTCCGGGCGACTCCTGTGACCTCCAGGGGACCCTCAGTGCAGCCCAGTGAGGCAGGCCCTGTCACCCCATCAGAGGAAGAGGAAACTGAGGCTCAGAGAGGTGCCGGGACTCGTGGGGCCACCAGCCAGCAGATGGCGTGTGGTCCGAGCTCAACCCCCACGCCTGTCCTTCCCAGGGGCCGCTGGGGTGCAGCCCACTCCCCACGGCAGAGCAGGCTCGACAGAACGGGCAGGGGAGGCAGAGCCCCGAGGAGCCCCCACGCCAGACTCACAGGGCCCGGGAGGTCAGCAGCCTTCCTCACCTGGGTGCTGGGAGCCCCGTCCTGAGCCCGAGGGGCTGCGAGGACCCCACTGTGGCTCCCAGTGAACCTGCAGGAACGCGCCACACGGCACACAGCCGCACACCTTGCACACCCTCCACACACCCAGGCCCAGGCTGCCGGAAGCCCCCCTCCCCGCACACTGCACATCCCTTGGGCCTCAGCTGCACTCTGAGGCTTGGGTTCCCTAGCGGGGAGGCGGGGAGGCTGGCCACACAGAACAGACGAGGCAGTAAGAAAAGAAAGTTTTATTTCCAGTCGGAGAACGTATACAAACAGTGTCAGGTTTAAAAAAGCAGAAGAGCAACAACAGGTCAGCCGAAGAGGAGGTGAGAGCCGGGCTTCCAGGCAAGCTGCCCGAGGGTTCGGCCTGCTGCGGATGTGCAGGACACAGCCTCCAGGGTGTCCAGGACAGTGGGCACGGGCAGCCTGGCACTGGAGAGTAGAGCCGGGACGAGGAGCCACAGCACTGAGCCCAGACGGCCTGGGGCACCTCCACCCTGCCCTGACCACCAGCTTCCTGGTCCCAGCAAGAGGGCACAGGGGGCACGTTATGAATTTATTTTAAATGTATATTATTGAATCATCCACTCGTTTGCTTATTTGTTTTGCGGTGCCCAGGGCCCTGCAGGTGGGGCAGGTGCTCTACCACTAAGCCACACCCCACTTCCCCTGGGGACTTTCAAAGGGACCCTCTGGAAGGCTGACCTCAAGAGCCTGCGCCGCCTGGAGGACTCAGGGCTCCACTAGCCTCTGCCCTGCAGCCTCTGCCCAGAGCCTTGCCGGAGCTCAGGAGAGCCTGGCCCCAGGGAGCAGAGGGCGGCCACAGACTCACACCCCAGAAGTCCAGGAGCCTCCTGAGCGTCAGTTTCCTCCCCGGGGCGGGACGTCTTGCCCACCTGTGGGTGCTGCCAGGTAAATATGAGTGACCACACACCAACGGTGCCAGAGAAGTGCCCCTGCAGAGAGGGGCTCCCGGGACTGGTGTCCCCAATGCGGGGGGGCGATTTACAAGCAGGGTCTGTGCACTGCAGAGATGACCCGGAGTGGGAGGGAGCAGTGGCCATCCAGGAGTGAGCAGGGGGCCGGATGAGGTCAGTCCTCAGCAGCAGCCCTGGCCACTGGGCGCCAGCACCACCTCAAGCCCCAGTGCCCGATCCTCACTCGAAGCTGGGCCTGGGGGCTCTGCCGACCGGACCTGCCCCCCCAGAGCCTCGCTTTCTAGAAACACGGTCCAAGTTGGACCCTCCAAGGGCAGCCAAAGCACCTCCTGGGGGAGGACAGCGGGGACGCTGCCCACCCCACCCTCTCCACAGGTCCAGGGGCTTCTCAAACGCGTCAGAGCGCTGCCTCTGCAGAGAGGCCCACTCCGCCTCCTCCTGTCCAGGGGCAAAATCCAGCCCCTCACAGCCGCGGGCCACCCTGCGGTCAGGGAGGGGGGTTTACCTTGAGTCCTCCACAGACTGGACATGCCGAAAAGAAAGCTGGAGGTGGCCCTGGGTGGGGCCCGCCTGCTTCCCAGGGCTCTCCGGGGGCTGGGCTGGGCAGTGTGGCCTCACTGCCTGGGGCCTCTGTCGCCTGTCCCCGCCGTCTTGTGCCCAGCCAGCCGGAAGGACACCCGGCCAACGCCTGACTGCCCAAGTCCGTGGTCGCGCCGTGGTCGGGGCCCCCCTGGGAGGCTGCGCTCGGGTCCCGGGGGGCCTGGCGCAGGCTGCGGGGCGTGTCATAGTGGTGCCGCAGAGAGGTGGGCACCTGGTACTCCGCCACCCCGGGCGGGCAGGCACACAGGCTGGGCTCAGGAGCCCCTGCGGCAGGCGGCAGGCTGAGCAGCGAGCCGCACTCCTCGCCGCCCGCCCGCCACACGTCCAGGCTGCTGTCGGCGTAGGACGAGAAGCTGCCCGAGTAGGAGGAGTGGCTGCCCGTGGCGATGCCGCTGTCCGAGGAGCTCTGGCGGCCGACCTCCTGCAGCTGCCGCGGCCGCAATGGTTTGGGAGGCAGCCTTGAGGCACCCAGCGTGGCCTCCCCCGGGGCCTGGGCAGCCGCCAGCCCCGGCCCCTCCTGTGACGAGCCTGCCAAGGACGAGGACTGCTCCGGCCACGGGGTGAGCCTGCTGCTGGCGCTGGTGTCTGAGTGGCTGGCCTCGGAGGAGGAGCTGGACAAGCTGCGGTCGTCCCCTAAGACAGAGCAGGGCTCTGAGGTGCTGAAGGGCACTGGACGGTAGAAAGCAGCACCCAGCCTCCCTCCTCACCCCCTCCCTAGAGCCCATGCCTCTGCCTGCCCCTGCTGGACCAGAAGTTCCCTGAGGACAAGGACATGCCCGGGACTCTCCCCTACTGCCCTCCTGCATGGCCAGGCCCCTGCCTCCCCTAGTCTGTGCCCCTGGGCAGCTGAATCCATCTTTGCATCCTCCCATCCCAGGGCTCCAGAGTGAGAACCCAGGGTGCCCCCGGGGGGACAGGAAAGCTCATTACAACCCTGGGCTCCTGCTCAGGGGGAGGCCTGGACAGGAGGGGACAGGCCCACCCTCCCTCTGTTCATCCCAGAGGACAGGCAGCAGAGGGTACGGTAAGGCCACCAGAGCACCCATGGTCTGGCCGGGAAGACTGGTGTGGTCCCCTGCCAAGCTGGCCACCCTCACTGGACTGCCCACCCCTCTGTCCATCTCCTGCCACCGTGGCTGAGGAGGAGCCTTGCTCCTGCAGCAGCCTCCTCTGCCCTTGAGACTTTGTCTGCGCACAGACCTTCAAAGGAACGTGCAGGAGGTCTGCACCCAGCACATGGTGGGCAGGGTCCCCTCAGCACCTGCTGCCAGCACTTAACAAATATCCGTGGGGTAGTGAGTGAGCGAGTGGGTGCACAGGAGAGAGAGGGAAGGAGTAAGCAGGGGAGAGAGGCATGGGTAGGTAGGTTGGTGGGTGGGTGGATGGGTGAATGAATGGGTGGATGGGTGGATGGATGGGTGGGTGGATTGGAGGGATGGGTAGGTGGATGGATGGATAGATGGATGGGTGGGTGAATGGATAGGTGGATGGATGGATGGGTGGATGGATGAATGGGTAGGTGGATGGATGGATGGATGGATGGATGGGTGGGTGGATGGATGGGTGGATGGATGGGTGGGTGGATGGATGAATAGGTGGGTGGGTGGATGGATGGGTGGATGGATGAATAGGTGGGTGGGTGGATGGTTGGGTGGGTGCTGGATGAAGGTAGAAGGAAGGAAGGAAGGGGCAGGAGGGAGACCATGTAAATGGAGGATAATGATTGGCCAGATGGCTGCAGGCTCGGGGCAGAGAAGGAAAAAGTGACAGTGGATACAAATAGACGCTGCCTGACCCCTGACTGGAATGGCAAGCTCGGAGTCCAGTCCCTATGGCCCAGGCCAGGCCACTGGCCTTACCTCCGCTGCCCGGCCGGCCGGAGTGCGAGAGCATGCTCAGCCGCTTCTCCAGCTGTAGGGCCTCCAGGGCTTCTTGGGCTGCTCGCTCCTCCAAGGTTGAGGAGCCCCCGGGGCCTGGGTCTGTGGCAGAGAGAAGGGTCAGTGCACAGGCCACACCTGCAGTCCCAGGCCACATGCTGCCAGGATGTCCCTGGGTGCCTTTTGCAGCCACACCCTAATGCAGCACCAGTGCGGCTCGGTGAGTGGTGGCCAGCTTCAGCCCCAGATCCTCCTGCACTGCAGCCCCAGCTCCAGGCACTACCCACAGAATGCCCCGTTCAGGTCCCTGTGGCCCATCCTGGGCCCCTGGGGACAGTCATCCCTCTGCCCACCTTGGGCCCCTGTGCCTACGGACAGCCCCAATCTCCAGCTTGGGTCCCCTGTCCATGAACAGCCCCCTGAGCCAGCTGCACTCCCTTGCCACCCCACCAAGGTATCAGGCTCTCTCCCAAACAACCGGCCCTCTCTGTCCTGCCGACCCCATTCCACAAGAGATCTGCTCACCTGTCTGCTGCACCCACTCCCAACAGGGCCCCCCTCTGTCTCAGTGAGATGCCACTGCAGCCCTGTGGCTGCCCGCTGTGCTGGGGCGCTTGGGCTGAGCCCTGCTTGGCACCCCAGGCTCCTCGCCACCTGCTGACCCTTGGCGCTGCAGCTCTGCTCAGGCAGAGGCCCGGGGATTCGACCTCTCTGGCCATCACCTGTGTGTTTTCTGAACCTGGGAGGCAGGAGCCTTTTCCCACCCAGGTCCCACGTACCTGCTGCCCACAGCCAGCCCACCAAAGCGCAAGTCCCTCCTGAACCAGGACCCTGGCAGCCACAGAGCCCCACGTCCAGACTTGAGGCACCCGGCAGACATGCTGCCTGTGAGTAGGACAGCAGGGCCTCTGGGGGAGATGCACTATCCACTTCCAGGCCCTGAGCACACACCACTCAGGTCGGCCTGCAACCTCAGGGCAGGACACCAGCAGGTGGCGCTGCTGCACTGTCCAGGCGAGCCCCAGGGAAGCAGGAAGGGCTCTGGCCTGGGCACCCGCCCTCCTCAGCAGCTCCCCACCTACAGCTGCTCCGGGGTGGGCAGCTCATTGTTGCCACTCCGTCCTGGTGGGAACCTCTGCTCTCCTGCCCACAGGACGGGGCAGCCGATGTCAGCTCTCTGCCCACCATGTGGCTACAGCTAGATAATGGACAAGGGCTGTCCCTGCTGGGGCCAGGGGAGCCAGAGCTCATCTGTGCCTGCTTAGTGCAACCCTGGTGCCCACCCTGACTGCCCACCCTGACTGCCCACCCTGAGACCCATGCCCCAGCCAACCTCCGGGCTGCTCCCACCTCCACACGGGGCCCAGACGAGCTGTCCTAACCCGGAGCCACAGAGTCCGATCAGCTGCCCATGAGCCAGCGACCTCAGGAAGACTCCTCGATGCACCATGGGGGAGGCCTCCAAGATCACGGCCAGGGGCAGCTGTGGCTACACTGTCCCAACTACTGTCCCAGTGGCTCAGAGCCCATGGAGGAAGGATCTGCAGGTGTGATCCACACCCCAAGACACACCAGCTGACCCCTCAGAACCCCAGGCTGCCCACAGCATGGTGGTGCAACCCAGGCCAGGAAAGGACAGCCAACTAACTGGGTTGAGACAGGATGAAACTGGACACCAGTGGCCCCACCCCAAGCATGGCCTCCCCATCTGGCCTCACCAGGCCACACTCCCGCACACACCTGGGAGGGCTGGCCGCAGCCCGAAGGGGCCCTTGGTGGGGGAGATGCCTCTGACGATGCAGTCGAACAGGAAGCTGATCTGCTCTCCCTCGGCGGAGGACAAGAAGAAGACCCCTGCCCCTGCAGAAGGGGACAGCGAGGCGAGGTCAGCCTGGCCCAGCACGGGCTGGGGGCACCCTGGCAGAGTGGGCACAGGGTCTGCAGATGGGGTGGGGCTGCACATCCAGTCAGAGCCCCCAGGACCCGGCTCCCCTGGCCTGTGAAGCCACGTCCCCAGAGCCCTGGACCTGTCCCTCTGCACCCAGGAACCCCACGCACACTTCAGACACACGTGCTGTCACGGCGGCCACAGGCTGCAGGCACCAAGCCTGAAGGGCTCCCCACAGGGCCATCCCCGGGGCCCGGGGCTGTGGCTGCACCTGGGCACTGCCTGGGGACACGGCAGGGAGCTCGGGGCAGCCCTCTCCCAGGCCTCGCTGCGCAGATGGTGCACAGTCCCTCCACCAAGGCCGCCTCAAGCCGCCCTCTGCCACAGGCAGTTGAGTGGTCAGCCTCTGTGCCTCGGTTTCCTCAAATGCACCAGGAGACCAGAGGCCCCTTCCAGAGTGGTTCTGAGGTGGAGGAGGCGTGTCCAGCCAGGGCTCCCTCGGGTGTCCAGGAGCGGGGCTCACATCCCAGAATGGCCACCACTGACCCCAGTCACACCAGTGGCCCTCACCTCAGCTCCCCACCCACACAGAAGGCATCTGCCCCACAGACGGCCTTCAAGTGGCCAACGCTGACCTCCCCATGGTGAGCAGCCTCCCTTCTCCCCAGCCTTGTCATAGAAAGATGCACCTGAGGCCGTGGCTGTGCCTGGGCTGCCTCCCTGCTGCCCACTCAGTAGAAGGAAGGACCAGTGCCATCAGCCTGGGGTCACTTGGGCGGAGGACCTGCTTGGAGAGGCCTGGGCAGTGAGTCAGCAGGGAGGCCCCAGGCCACGTGCCCCGGCTCGGGCGCCCAGCCGGCCAAGGGTGAATGGAATCCCTCCCTGGCCGCGTGAATGGGAGGCCAGGCTGGCGGCACCCACCTGCTGAGTCCGGCACGTGGAGTGGACACTCAGCCCTCCCCTGGAGCCTCTGCCCGGGGCCCAGAGAAAGGCCCCCAGAGCGGCGCAGGCCAGCTCTCACGCAGCGCAGGACCCGGCAGGGGCAGTGCAGACCTCTGGGTTCAGAGCGCTGCCTCCCCGTCGCTCTCTGCCTCACTGAACGTGGGCCGTGAGGTTCAGGGACTTGGCCCACCCCTCAGGGCTCCCGGGCCTCTGGGTGACCATGCTAGGGTATGCAGGGGAGAGCAGCCCCCACAACTGTGGACGCTTCATCGCGTGATACCCCCAGATCAGGAGACATAACAGTACCATTCTTGTTCATATGAGGAGACTGAGGCCCAGAGAGAGCAAGCTACTTAAACATGGTCACACAGCCCAGGTGGACGCAAGCCCAGGTCAGTGGGCCCACTGAGCAGTACCTGGCACCACAAGCTTCTAGTCCTGCTCTGGGCGAGGGGCTGCTATTGACAAGCAGAGTGGCATGGGTTGAGGTGGTGCCCTCCTCGATACCCACCCAGGAGGACAATGGACTGACTCAGAAACTCTCTGATGAATAGGACCTTGCGAGGTGGGCAGTGGAACAGGAACGTGCCCCAGCAGGGCAGGCCAGCAGGCCAACACAGGCCATCTCACGGGCCCACTCCCTGGCACCCTGCTCCACCGCCACCCCACCCGCATGAGGCTCCGCCAGCCTGGCCCCGCCCTCACAGAGGCCTGGCCTCTAATCCCAAGCTCCCTGACAGCTGGCCCGGCAGCAGGACACTCAGTCCCCCGACTATAAAAAGCCACATTACGGAAGGGTGAGCCAGTCCTGCGTCCACTCAGCCTGCAGAGTCCCGCCCCCAGGAGACGGTCACTGGGCAGGCCCTGCGCACAGCAGCCGCCAGTCCGGGCCCCAAGTGCCCATGTGGCAGTCCCACTAGCTACCCCACCATGGTGGCAGGGCTGACTCCAGGGGCCTGGAGGACGTCCAGCCCTCAGAGCCCAGGCAAGGCCTCCCAGGACAATTGCCACCAGCCACCGTGAAGCCCCCTCTCGCCACCCACCCCACAAACACGCCCAGGCGCCTGTCACCCCCCAGGAGGCGGGCTCACTCCTGAGGCCCCTTGGCCTCCTGGCCTCCTGGACTCCCGTTGACTGAGGCTCAGGTCACAGAGCGTCCGATGCCCGTCCCCAGCCTGGGCCCTTCTCGGGAGGCCAGCAGCTCACTCAGGACGCTCTGGAGACCCAGCACTTTTCCCCACGAGGCGCTTCGTCTATCCATAGTCCCAACCCAAAGCCGACACCTGGCGGACAGGGACCACATCAGAGTGGCCCGCGGCCCCTGGTGCCCTCTGAGAACCAGCCGCCCCACCAGTGGCCCGCCTACCCTGCTGCAGTCACCCTGGCCCTTGCAGCCCACTGCCACCCGATGCCACGGCCCGAGTGACCGAGTGACCCCAGAGTTCAGGCAGGCCTTGGGGCCCACGGGCGCAGGGTGGCTGCTGCCTTGTGACGGTGGGGAGACAAAGCAGGGTGGGAAGGGCCTGGACATGCGGAGCAGAGCGCCAGCCACCCCGGCTCCAGCCACGAGGAGCGGCCGCGGTGCTCCCTGCCGGGGGTCAGGCTGCAGGGTCTCAAGAGCCTGCTGGCCCTGCTCCGTCCCTGGCCTGAGAGCAGGTAGGGACGCTCCCCTTCTGCTGACGAAGGCCACAGTCCCCTCCAGATGCCAGGCACAAGCTTGCACTCACGATGACGATGACTCCTGCCCATGTGCTTCCTTCCTGAGCCCAGCACGGAGGGCCAGCCCAAGACCCTGTCCGGCTGGGGCCTCTGTGGACCCTGCTGACCAGGGTGGCCTGCCTGCTGCAGGAGTCAAAGGTGGGCCTGGCTCTTACTGTTCCCTGTGTCTCCCAAGGGCCTGCTCCCAGCCCATCCTCCAAAGAGGACAAGTGGCCCGCCTTGGGCAGATGTGGGTGCCGTCCCCTGCAGTGGGACAGGAGCCTGGGGGCCTGTCTCAGCCACACGCAGGAGTGATGCAGGAGCTCAGAGCCCCCTTAGCCAGAGACCACCATCCAGGTACCAGGGGCCATTCCAGACACCTGGGAGGCTGAAAAGTGACCCTGGAGCGGAGCCACCCAGGGGCCGAGGTGACGGAGGGTCTGGTCAGTCCCTCAGGGGCTGGCCTGAGGGTCTGCCACATAATCATAAGGTCAGAATGCAGGCTGGCGCTTTGTGGGCACAGCCCATTCCCCCAGCGTCCATGCTAGGGAAACAGCGAAGCCCAGAGAGCCCGAGAGGCCGGTGGATGCCCAGACCAGTCACACAGCAGCTCTGAACCTGATGCACTGGGGTCTGTGTCCACACCTGACCCACACTTAAGACACGAGCTAGGTGCACTGCCCACACGGCCCCCGGAGGCTACACAGCCTTTCTTGGAGGGCAGGGGGACACTCGGCCTGCCCCTCAGGCCGCCTTCTGCCAGCAGAGCAGTCAGACTGCAGCCAACCGGCCCCAGGGGAGGCCACGATAGCCGGCAGGTGTCCACACTCCCAGCAGCTGGTCCTGCTCCATGGAGCCCCGCCTGCTGCCTGCCGTGCCCAACAGGGCCTTTTGTTCCTCGAGAGGGACGGGGGGGGGGGGCTCCCTTGCCAGCACAGGCTCACCATAGACAGAAGCCACTTTGGGGAAGGGGCAGCCGCCACAGTCCTGTCCTGGGGCTCAGGGACAGCCTCTGGGCAGTCACAGAAACTCGGGGCAGCCATGGCCTGCCCATGTCAAACTGCCCCCTGAACACCCAGGCTGCCCTGGCCTCAGTCCTTGTCTGCCCAGTGGGATGGCCCAGGGGGCTCCCCCCTGGACGACAGCCAGCTCTGAAGACCCCTGGACACTGGGGTCCTCAGCGGGGCTGCCACGGAGGGCAGCCGGGCAGCTCTAGACCTGGTGGACTCTTGAGAGCCCGGCAGAGAAGACAAAGATGGGGACAAAGCAGGGGTCCAGAGCCCAGACCCTGAGTCAGCAGGGCCACCACTCTACACAGATGGCCTCCTTCTCACGTGTCATTCCGCGGCCGAGGGCAGGGGCCGGGCAGGGCTTTGTACGGCATGCTTGCACCCACACCTGTCCCCGGCCCAAGGGCACAGCACCACAGGAACAAACGGTCCCTCCCAGCCCCTGTCCTGGACCAGCACCTCAGCAAGAGCCCGCCCCTTCCGCCTGCCCTCTCCCTGCCCGTCACCGCCTGCTCAGCGTGCCTGGAGCCCCAACAGCTGCGCCGGGTCAGCCTCACCTGCTGGCGCTGGACCACAACCAGAGCCTTCCTGGCCCCAGCCTCTTCCTCCAGGCCTGCATGCACCTGGGGACCCCACCTGCTGAGGCTCCTCCCTGACTCCCAGACAGCCCCACGCAAGGCCCGGCCACAGCCAGCTCCCGCCCCTCCCAGCCACCCTCCTCTTGCAGTCCCCCAGCCCATGGCCCCATGGAGACCATGAAAATGTGCTTCACGTGTCAGAGTCACCCGTGGCCACAGGTCTCAGATCATGACCTTATAATATGCCACCAACCGCCAAGTGACTGTGACCCCAGCCACACGGTGCTCGGCACAGGGTCCATAGTTAGAAGTGGAAGTAGATCAGTGTCCTCCTAAGTGTGTGCGCTGTCCGACCCAAGAGAACTCATCCTGGGGACCCTGTAAGGAGGAGTCAGGCAGCCAGAGCGTCCGGGTGGGATCCCCGAGGGGCAGGCACCAAGGGGCCTCTGACCCGGGCTCGGAACAGCCTGGGACCTGCCCAGGTGGCTGGATGGTTAGCACCCCGGGGTGATGCTGGCCGTGGCTGACTGGGCTCACGTGGTGTCGAGACCCCGTGCAGCCCTTGCAGGGGTCCTGAATGGTCCTCTCTGAAGAACCTTCTCTCCACCCCAGTGCCTGATCGCAGTCCCCCGTCTCCCAAGGCCCACCCTCCCCAGGGCCCACCTCTCCGCTGCCCGCCACTGAGCCTGGCTGAGGGTGTGGCCAGGAGCCCCCCCACCACCAGGGTAAGCAGGTAAACAGGGGAGAAAAGTAGCCGCGGGGCCAGCGTCCCCTCTGCCCTGGGGATTGCTGTCTGGGGTGGGGGTTGGAAGGCATGGTTCCTGGAGGTCACAGGGCCGGGCTGGGGCCGGGAGGGGGAGAGGATGTTAATTCTGTACCCCAGGGTCTTCCAGGGGCTTCCAATGACCCTCCTCCCTCTCCCGCTCTCTGTCTTCCAGGGACAGACGCTATGTTTCTAATTAGAGACATGGTGTCCGAATGGGGGCCTGCAAAAGATGCAAAAGGGTCTTTGCAGGTGTCATTAGGGTAAGGATCTCAAGATGAAACTACCTGGACCACCCAGGTGGGCCCTAAACTCGGTGACAGAGTCCTTACGGGAGATAGAGAAGACAAAGGCAGAGGCCGTGTGACCTGGCCACAGCTCGGCAGGCTGTGAGAAGGCGGCCAGTTCCCCAGAGCCCTGAGTGAGGTCCTGCTGGCCTTGGATTTGGGACTTCTGACCCCAGACTATGAAGGTCACCGAGTTTGTGGTCACCTGCTACAGCAGCCCCAAGACATGGACAGAAGCCCCAGGGCCCTCCTAGCCTGCAGGTCCTCTTCAGGATGGCCAGGTCTGCCCACGTGTGGCAGGTGACAACCCTCGGCTACCACCAGCAGCCCATGCTGCACCCACGTCTCCGCTGGGTCGAGGGAGTGGCATCTAAACCCCAGTCCATCAGCCAGAGCAGCCGCCAGCCTGTCCCGCTGGAAGGAAGGAGCCAGCAGAGTGGCAGGGCCCTCAGCCTGCCCTCAGAGCCACCACTGGTGACCTGCGCACTTGGGCTCAGCTCTCAGTGACCCATGGGTCTGAGCAAGGCCTGGAGCTGGGAGAGACAGAATCCCAAGAGTGTCGGAGCCGGGGCCAGGCCGCCCGGCACCCAGCCGCGCAGTTGCAGGCAGATTCTTGCAGCGCGGAGCTGACCCAGGGCCTTGTGCAGCACAGACATTCCCCTCAGAGTTCACCTGGTTTTCTGGAAGCCCACACACCAGGCCTCTGCCCCAGGAGCCACTTGTCCATGCTGGGTGGGTTATGGGGGAAAGGGGCCTACCCACACCAAGAGAGAGGATTCCAATTCTGAGATCTAGAGGAAAAACACCCAGGGCGCCCTACTCCGCTGTCCAGGACCAGCCACCAGGTCTCCAGGGAAACGGGCCCCGCGCTGCCCCGTGGGAGGTGCCTCACCAGCACCACCACTGACCATGGCAGCCTGTACCTGAGAACTCCACGGAAAGACAAGGACATGGTCTCCCTGCTCAGATGCTTGGAGCAGCTCCAGGAACCCCCCCCCCCCCGTCAAGGGGCTCCCAAGGAAGAAGGGGCTGCCCCAAGTCTGAGCCATTTGGGGCCAAGTGGGCAGCACCCAGCAACACCTGCGTCCACATCTGCATCCGCTTTGCCCAGAGTTGGCGGTGCTGCTACAGCCCGTGGCCAGTGAACCCTCATGGACCCAGGCGCACCGAACCAGGTATGTGGTGCCTTACGAGCACCAGGTGAGGGCCACGCCCTTCCCACCCACCTCCCATGTCAGCTGCACTCCTGACGCAGCTGGGATCTACTCCCTTTGCCAAGAAGCTACGAGAGTATGAGCAGGGTGGCTGTGCACTCCAACGCTCCTCCACCCAGAGGGGTGCCCATCAGGGCCCGGGAGCCCAGCTGGTGCCAGGCACACACTCTCCAGGCCCCCTCCTCCCACAGAGCACGCTGACTGTGGTCACCTAGGCCCAGGACAGCCAGCACAGACAGGCAGCTCTCTGGAGAGGGCACCAGGGCTCTCTCCCCTCCTGCAGGTCTGCACGTGCTGATGCATCTGCCCAACTCACCTCCCCTCGGTACCCACCACCCACTCAGCCCCTAGACCTGGTGGCTAGATGCTGGCCCTGCTTCCCTCCTGCTTCCCTCAGGGCCCGGGTGTCCAGCCGTCACAAACCTGGGGCCCAGGCCCACCCCTTCCCGTGGCCTGGCCATCCCACCACACAGAGGACAGCTCCAGGTGGCCCAGGGGGCCAGTGGCTGATATGTCCAGCAGGAACCTTGGTCCTCAATGTGTTTTCTGCCTGTGGCACCCACGGGTGGCTCACTGGCCCTCACAAAATGCTTCCATTCATATTTTTTTCCATTCAATCTGAACAGGAGGCTCTGCCGCTCGGTGACCTCACACACAGGCCAGGAATGGCTGAGACCCTGGGCCTGGCTCTGGAGACCCAGAGGCCCTCTGCTCCCTCCCCCAGGCACCACAGGAAGGAGAGCAGCCCCAGGGCCAGGCCTCCTGAGGGGGGCCCGAGGTGGACCCCCGTGTGGGCCCCACGCCACCGCGTACTTACAGTAGCCACACCTGGTCCCGCCTTCGAAGATGAATCCACTCGGCACAGCCCCGTAGCGCCGGAGGTCAGGCAGCTTCCACTGCCCCACAACGGCCGGAGGGATGTCCCTGGCCAGGACCAGGACGTCATTGCAGAGGTGGAGGGTGGCCGGGCCGCTCTCCAGCTTGGTGCCGGGAGCCACTGTCACATGGAACCTGTGCACTGGGGAGGCAGGGGCAAAGCGCATCACCCAGGGAGGGTGGGCACGCGGCACCAGGCCTGAGCAGGGGAGGCCCCGGCAGGTGCTCTCCTGGCCAGCGGACCCCCCAGCTGGGCAGCACAGGAGGCAGTGGGGCTGCCTGCCACGGCCCACTGACCTCTCCTCCCATCTTTCAGGGGCTGCCTAGGGTGAGCTCTGGGAGAGGCCTGGCCTCTGGCCACCCCCTCCTGTCCCAGCCACACAGTCATGGCCTCAGGGGGCTCCGGGGAGGACAGGGCCGGTCGGCTCGGGGTCAGGACCTGTGCGCAGCGCACCTCCCTGGAACTGACCCGCCCTGGCAGCCGTGGACTGGGAAACTGAGGCTCAGCGTGGGGAAGGCGGGGACCGTCTACTGCAGCCTGCGCTGGAGGCCAGCCGGTCCGTGGGTGCTCAGGAGGCCACGAACCTTCCTCTCTGGATGGTGGTCCCCTCTCCTCCCCTGGGGGAAGCGGGGTGCTCCTGGCCTCCCGCCACCCCAGCTGGGCCCCTCCCCTGAAAGCTCCTGAGAGGAGGACAGCCGTGAGCTCTTCCCAGGCCACCCCATCTCCTTCCCCACAGCCACAGGGTCCCCGGCTCCTCCAGGCTATGGCCTTGACCATCCCCCTGAGCCCACCCCCCCGCCCTCTTCAGGATTCCTCTCAAGGTGTCTCCACAGGTGCCTGGGCAGCCCCCTCCCCAGTGGGGTGGGCACTGCCCCACCCAGATAATGGGCCATGGCAGGGCCACGCCAGAAGCCCACTGGGAGCTTCCTGGGAAGGCAGGGTCCTCTTGCCGGCTGCCCCAGGTCTGGCCTCAGGTCGGGCAGGGTGGGCAGCCCACGGTGGGCCTTGCAGTGTGACTGTGGTGTGTGAGCACTGAAGTCCTGCAGAGAGTCCAGGAAGGACACCCAGCGTGCCGACGGACGGGCAGAACCTGCCGCGGCCGACAGCCTGGAGTTGGCTCACCCCGGAGGGGCTCACCTGGACGGGTGGCACGGGTCTTGGTGTTTCAGAGAACAAGGCCTGAGAGGCTGTTGTGCTTGTCACTCGGACCTTCAGTGCCCAAGGCCTGTGCCTCTCTGGGCCGAGTCCTGGCTCTGCCATGCCCCGCCTCACAGGGGGCCCGGCTCAGGCCTCCCCTCCACACTGCAGAGCCCCAGGGCCCCAGCTCCAGGTGCCCTTTCCCAGGGTGGCCCAGCTCCATGAACCCCCTCTGTGGGCAGCTGCTGCCTTAGGCACACGAGCTCACTGCCTGTCCACCGGCCACTCAGCCACCGCCCTCCTCCCTGCCCAGCCTGTTCCCACCCTGACTGGCTCCCGGGGGCGGGTGGTTCTGCTCTGCACAGCCCAGGCTCACACGGCCCAGGACGAAGCGAGGGCGGGACTTTGGGAGATGATGGGTGGCAGCTTGGACCAATGGAGCTGGGCCAGGGAGCTTACAAACCCTGCAGCCCCCATAGAACCCCACCCCAATCCTTGGTCTGATCACCCCCAGGCAGGGTCTGGCTCTCCAGGACTCCTCATCCAGAGCACAGGGCTCAAGGCCCAGCAGGACCACATTTGAGGTGTCCACTAGCTTCCCTTCATTTGTGTGCAGTTCCACCTCTTGTCCGCCCCTGCAGTCCACATGGGAGAGGGCCCCAGTACTGTGCGGGAAGCCCTCCTGGGGCCTCCATCCGGGCACTCACCCTCACCAAGCGCATAGCGGATGCGGGCATCCCAGGCGCACATGGCCTGGCGGCTGTCGAAGCCCAGCATAACAGCCTGGGACAGGCAGACGATGGCCAGCGTGTGGACTAGACCCTCATAGGGCAGGCCAGGCTCCAGGCCACAGATGTCCTCCAGGGTCAGGCTGCTGCGCTCCCGGAGGCCCTTGGCACGGTCGGACTTGTCCTTGTAGGCCAGCATGAGCAGGCAATCTGCAGAGGAGGCAAGAGGCCGTGGAGCGTCCACCAAGATGCCACTGCCCACTGCCCCCATCCTCAGCACCCCCTGGGAGGACATGGCACAGCTGGAAAGAAACTGGGGCTTAAGATGTGACCAAGAAAGCCATCATCCACCCTGCCCCCTCCTGAATGACCAGCAAGCCCCCTTATCACTGTGGCTGGGCCTGGACTCCACCCAGATGACCACTCTGCCCAGGCCTGTGAGCCCACCCTGGCCTTGGGTTGCAGGAGCTGGTCCCTGACTTAGGAAGCAGGCACAGTGGCTGCCCAGCTGCGTGGGCCTCCTCCCTGCTCTGAGGCCTGGGCTGCACCCTCTGGCCTGACGTGCCGACGCCTGCTTCCCCTCCATTCTCTTGGCTCCCAGGCTGTGGCCTGAGCCCAGCCCTGGGGAGGAAGAGGAGTGTCACTGGACCATGGGTCCCACCCGAGCAGCGCGGCAGGCCTCCACCTGTCTGCTGGCTGCAGGGACAGGCCTGAGTCTCACCTCCTGGCCCCTCCAGGACACTCGGGTCTCCATCGACATGTCATTGCCAACACTGCCACTGCTCAGCGTGGCCCGTGCCCACCCAGGTCCCCCACGGCTCCAGGACCCCAGGGTGCCCAATCTTGGAGGAGGGTGTTGGCCTAGGGACCTAATGCAAACACCAAACATGTTCGCACTGACATGACCCCAAATCCCACATGGAACTCAAGGAGTCAAGCCCCTCGCCCACCTGCGGGAGAGGGGGACGGAGGTGCCCGCCAGGACAGGGTGGTGCCGGCTCAGCCCCTGGAAGCAGACACTCCTCTTTAACAGGCCCAGCAAACCCACCTGAGACCCCAGGCCCCAGATGATGGGGACGCACACACCGCTGCAGCAGAATCCCCCCACACAGCCCTGAGCTCCACCTGCCTCCCTCCCAGCCCAGCTTCTCGGACCAGGACCAGAGTCCCAGCCTGGAGCGAGGGATACCACCAGAGGCCCATGGTCAGCAAGCTTTCTCTGTGAGGGCCAGAGGGTGACAGTCTGTGCTTTGCAGGCCACATGGTCTCTGTGTCAACTACTCAAAGCTGTCCTCCTGGTGACAGAAGAGTGCAGGCCAGTGGCCCCTGTGCCCACCTGGAGGGTCACTTTCAAACACAGGCCTGTGGGCAGCAGGGCTTCCGCTGCCTCCTGGAGAATCCTTCACTGGCACCTCAGTGTTGACAACATGGAGAAGGAGGGCCCCCCAGGTGAAGAGAACCAAAACCCACAGAGGCCACCTGCCCCCGTGCAGAGCCAGCAGGATGCCTGCAGGCCAGATCTCAGGCAGGACCAGGATGCCCGGGCAACGCAACAGTGAGTTCTCATGGGAATTGTCCCCGTCCCATCACCAGAGCCCAAGAAAGGCACAGGCAGCCCAGCAGCCCCTCACCACCACCCACAGGCAGCCGGGCTGCGTCCCCTGTGCTGCTTCCAATAAAGCTTTATTTACAAACAAGTGGTGCTGGGCTTGAGAGGGCACCTGCCCACCCCCAGGGAACCCAGCCTGTGCCCCACCCCCAAGACGTTTAGCCTGCGCAGGACCCCACCCTCGCGGAGCCCCCTGCAGTTCTCGGCCTGTCCTTGTTGGGCTCTGTCTAGAGGGCCAACTTGAGTCTGCCCCTCAACGCACTTCAGCTGAGGCTGGGGGCAGGGTGCTGGGGTCACCATGGAGGACAGAGCCCCAGGATGAGGCCCAGGGCCCAGTCCTGGCCACCCACGCCCACAGGGGCACGCCCACAGTGGGCTGAATGTCTGTGCCCGCTCAGGCACTGATGTATCTGGAGGCGGGGCTTTGGGCAGAGCCTAGGAGGTGAGGGCAGAGCCTCAGTGGGGGGCTTGTGAGGGAGGACCTGAGGACCCCCTCCCCGGGTGAGGGAGGGCAGCAAGGAGGTGCCAGCTGGGAACCAGAGCAGCCCCTGCTGGGCAAGAGCCCGTGGTAAGGAGGGACTCTGTCATTCCCCGGCCACGGGGCTGGGCGGCTGTTACAGCACCGGCAGACAAAGGCGCACGAGCTTGCTCTCATGCCTTCGAGTACACACACGCCCATGCACACCTGGGCGTACACACAATTGCACACTCTTACACACTCACAAAAATGCTCACTCACGAAGCAGGATGGCACATGTCTGTAATCCCAGTGGCTCGGGAGGCTGAGGCATTAGGATCCCGAGTTCAAAGCCAGCCTCAGCAACAGGGAGGCACTCAGCAACTCAGTGAGACCCTGTCTCTACATTTAAAAAATATCAAATAGGGCTGGGGTGTGGCTCAGTGTCGAGTGCCTGAGTTCAGCCCCCGGGTGCAGGTGGCCAGGTTTCAGCCCCCACCTGCCTACCCGGTCCTCAGCTTCTGAGCCTCTGCTTTTCCCCTGAAAGCTGGAGAAAGCCCAGCTACAGGGTCCAGGCACCACTGAGGCCTCTGGGCGTCTCCACACAGGGCGGCCAGCAGCAGCCCCACCGCCAGGCCCTCAGCACAGAAGCCTAAAGGACTCAGGGCTGAAAGGCCAGTGACTGACCCCAGGCCCCCACCCACGACTTCTGCCCTGGGCAGGTGGGCAAGGTGGACACCCAGCTGGGCTGGGAGTGAAGAAAGACAGGAACACTGAGTGGGCCTGGCTGGGTCATTCCCCCACTCGGGCCCCAGGGCCCCCCTGCGGTTCATAGCGCCCTTGTGCCCTGGCCCGATCCTGGCCTGGGCCTTCCTGCAGCCCTGAGCCGCGAAGCCCAGCTCCCACAGAGCTGTCCCAGGAGCAACACAGACAAGCCAGCACCCAGGACGATCATCAGCAAAGTGTTGTACAAGGAGGGGGCAGGTGACCTCAGGTGGAGCAGGAGCCACCTGTGAAGGCCCAGCCCAGCAGCTCCACAGGAAACAGTGCTGTCTTAGAGGGAATGGCCAGTGCATCCCAGAGGCAGGCAGCATGGCCTCTTCAGGGCCCAAGGGCCGGGCAGCACTGGAAACAGGGAGGCAGAGTGGTCTGCAGTGCAGGCAGCTGGTCAGGGTCTTGGCTCCAGAGAGCTCCAAGGGCCCTGGGCCCAGAGGCTGGGCTGGCTGGTCTTTGAGCCTCTGTGTGGCCTGGCGTGACTGCCACCCCAGAGCTCCTGCCCCTAGGCGAGAGGCCTGCACACACCATGGTGCTGGCCACGTCGCTCTCCCAGCCCTCTGGACAAGAGACCACAGGCCCTCCAGGATGAGAGGAGATGAGGGTGAAGGATTAAGGGGCCTCTGTGGATCTGGAGGGGAGGGATGCCTGGGAGGCTGCTGGGGGCCAGGATGGGGGTCTCTCCTGGATGAGAGAGGCTGAGAAACCCACTGGACATGGGGCAGCAGCTGGACAGGCGTCTGGAGAAGTAAAAATAACCGGGAGTCATGAGCTCACAGAAGCCTTGCAGCCAGGGCTGGGAGCCCAGGAAGGAAGGGAGAGGCAGGACAGTGGCCTCCCCGTGGAGAGGAACTGCAGGGTCCAGTGGCCAGCAAGGAGGCCACAGGAAGGCAGAGAGCAGCGGCTGCTGGACCTGCACCCTGGAGGTCAGAGTGACCTTGAGGCAGTGTCCCTGGGGGAGACTGAGGGACCCTGCTGAGCACACAGCAGCCTGGGGCGGCCCAAGAAGCCGGGCAGGGGCCGAGGGGCGCTGACCTGGTTGGCTTGCTGGGGCCTCCCAGGACACACAGGGCAGGCCAAGGGCACTCAGGAAAGCAGCACCCTACCTGTGTTCATAGTGGTCACCCCGACACCACAGCTGCACCACAAGAGAGCATGGAGGTCACTAGGAGTGGCTGGGGCTCAGCACGCAGGCCTACAGCCCCGGCTCCCCCCTCTCCGTCCACTCTCCCCAGACCCTGGGCGTAGGCTGGCCGAGCACTGCTCTGAGCTGCTCAAGAAAGATGCTGGGCAGGGGCGCAGCTCTCCTGGGCAGGCCCTGGGTGTGGCCCTGTTTTGTGATGGCACCATGGGAAAGGAAGACTGGCCACCACCCCACCCCTCCTTAGCCAGGGGCTGAGATGTCACCTCATCCCCACAGGGAAGGGGGCGGAGTACAAATGACCCAAAGCAAGAGTCACCAACTTCCGAAGGGACCCCAGGGCCCACAGGGCCTGACACCTGGAGGAACTGGTCAGCAGAGTAGCCAGCTGCACAGGCCAGCAGTCCCAGGCAGGGATCAGGCAGCACAGGAGGCCCCAGGGCTCCGGGTACACATCCCGAAGCTACCCGTGCCTGGACCTGGGTTCAAGGTCTTGTATCACCAAGACCATGTAAACGGGGTGTCCTCCTGCAGGCAGGGCTCCCCAACCTCTCTGCCCAAGCCCCAACCCCTGCAGACTGCTGTGGGTGAGGCCAAGCTGGGGACCCAGCCCTCCAGGAGCAGAGAGCAGAGATCACAGGAGCCAACAGCCAGGGGGACCCACTCCCTGGCTGCCCAGCTACTCCCACAGGCCCGTGTCCTGGGCCAGACCCCTCAGGTTTCTCATCCAAAGGCCCCGCCAGCTCCGGGGCTCAGGTCCCTCGTGCGGGCTTCCCAAGCAAGAGGGAGCACCAGGAGCAGCTCATGGGCAGCCTTGGATGTGTCCCTCCGGGTCCCAGTCTCAGTGAGGCCCAGCCAGGACTGGACCCCGATGCCCTCTCCTAGAGACCCAGAGAGGGAGTGGACGGCCCTGCACCGGGAGGCGACCCCAGACTTGAGCACAGTCCCATGAAGACTGCCTAGGGTCCTGCGCTGCCCCCTGCCAGCCTGTCCTTCCATAAGCACCCTCGGCGGCCATGGGCTTGGCTCTTGCAGACCCGTCCACTAGGCCTCATTAGGAGAGGCCCCCAGGCTGCAGTGGAGAGGCCTGTGCCCACCACCCACCTCCTGCCTGATGCGGCTCGTGGCCCTCGGATGGGGGGGTCAGCATTTTAAACCCAAGGACCTGGATGCCTATGACAGAGGACGCCGGCCGTCCTCTCCCCAGCACTCAGGATCAGGGGTCTGGAACCTGGGGAGGGGCTGGGTGGGGTGGGGAGAGCCCTTCTCCAGCGAGGACTGTGGACTGGACAAGATGGGGGGGACGCAGGCCACCAGTTGGAGGGGTTTGGGGAGGGGCAGCCGTAGAAACCAGAGCCAGGCTGCAGGACGACAGGACAGTGGCAGGGCAGACGTCCACCCAGAGAGGCAGCACCACTGCCCACCCTGTCCCCAGCCTGGCTGCACAGTCCCCTGGGGACAACTGACCCGGCCCTGGTTCCCTTTCCTGTCCTGCCTGCCTCGGGCATTCTGCCTCCTGACTGCTGGGCACATGAAGAACCCAGAGGTGCCGATGCACTGTCCCCACTGGGGGACCTGACCCAGGCACCCTCCACCCCCGGTGCCCCGCAGGCCAGCCGGCCCGCCTCCTGGGAAGCTCCCATGCTCTGAAGAGGCACTGCTGCACCCCAGGGTGCTCTCCCAGTGGGCACCTGGGACAGGGCTTTCTGGCCTCTCGAGGTACCCAGCGCAGGCACTGGCCCACCCCGTCCAGAGAAGCACCGTCCCACAGCAGGCCCCAGCTTCTGGCCACAGCTGGCCAAGGCCTTCATGCCTGCCCACTGTGGCCTTTGCCCCCACAGCCCTCCATACACGGTCTGCATGCTGGGGCCTTTACTCCCCAGATGCCCACTCTCCTGGACCAGGGTCAGGGCAGGGCAAAGGCAGGACAGCACAGGGTCAGGGCAGGGTTAAGGTCAGAGCAGCACAGGGTCAGGACAGCACAGGGTCAGGACAGGGCAGGGTCAGGACAGGGCACGGTCAGGACAGGGCACGGTCAGGATAGGGCAGGGTCAGGACAGAGCAGGGACTAACAGAGCAGGGTCAGGACAGGGCAGGGTCAGGGCAGGGCAGGGTCAGGGGTTGAAAGATTGAAGAAACAAGAAGCCCGTGGAGCTGGAGCCCCTTGGAAAGGGGGCTGAGGCCCAGGCAGGAAGTGACCGTCCACAAAACCAGCCCGCCCCCTCCGCCAGCATCTCCTTCCAGGGAGGAGAGATGCTGTGGTGTCCTGGAAGACCCTCTGGCCACACATGTGGCGGACGCACGCCCCCGCCAGCCCCCCACAGACCCGCAGCCTGGGCGGCTCCAGGGCACCTGTCTCCCGGGACAGCTGCAGCCGCGCCCTCGAGTGCTAGCCGGTGCAGAGTGGCCGGACACGGGGGCTCCGCCTGCTCCCCCCACTAGGGGCGCGGGCTGCTGGAGGGACCATCCCCTCTCCCCAGCGGCCCGTGCCCCCCAAACACGGTCAAGCCGCTTTCCTGGGACACAGCAGGGCTCTTCCCACCTGGCCTGGCCCCTGTGAAGGAAGGGGACGTGGGCCGGGCTCTGCTGAGCACTCCCACCCATGCAGTCCCACGCAGTCCCGGGTGCAGGGACGGTGCCCTGCGGGGCGTCCTTGCCGCTGAGGGAGGCTACAGGTTTTTTTCCCCTGGCTGCTCTGGGGCTGGGGGCGCGGCCTTCCGGGCCACCCAGGGCGCCCAGGCTGCAGGTCCTGGTGGCCCAGCGTCGTGCGCCACTCTCCGGTTACCACCAGGCTGGGTTTCAGGGACCGCGACTCGGCTATTTCAGTCGGGCCAGCGGCGCCGGCGGGGCTGAGGCCACAGGGCCCGCCACCCGCAGCCCGCCACCCGCCTCCCGCTCACCTGCCACCGGCGACGGCTTGCGCAGTACGAGCCACCTACTCTTCCACTGCGGGGACAAGGACAGCGTGAGCGGCCGCCCATGCGCGCCCCGCCCCGCGCCCCTGCCGCGCCCCGACCTTCTTGCCGTCCCGCAGCTTGACCTGGCCCTCCACCAGCGCCGCCTCGGTCATCTTCTGTCATGGTTCCGCCGCCCGCCGCGCCCTCTCCCCGCGCCTTGGGCGCTGGAGCCCAGGGTCACTTTCAAAATAGCTCGGGAGGGCCTGGGCTGGGCCAGGAGGGCGGGCCTCGGCGCCGCGGGCGGGGCAGCCAGGGACCTGGGGCGGCGGCGTCGCCAGCTCCTGCTGCCAGGTGGAAGGAGCCTGTGGCGCGTGGCCTGGGCGGCTCCTCACCCCGCTGGCCTCTACCCACGGTTCCTGCCCACCTGCAGTCACTTGAGGCAGCCCCAGGCAAGACAGTGTGTGGGACTTCCCTTCCAAACACAGAGCGGGCATCACACTGGGGAAGCAGGCTCCCAAGTCTGTCTGCAGCCACTCTGGTGTCACCACCGTGCCTCCCCTCCCCAGCCCAGGGCATCACCAGACACTCCTGAGGACAGAATGACCACTGGCCCCATGGCCCAGGACACTCCCCACCCCTGGGCCTCCCCGCGCCCAGAGAACCCTGCCCAGACAGAATCCTGTTCCATTCACGCTCCCTGCACAGCAAGCCCAGGGGCTAGGTGCGTGGTGGTTGGGGGTCAGGGGCTATCTGGTTACCTGTCCCTCCATCCACTCTAGTCCCACGTGACTCAAGCTTCAGGCAGTGTGTACCTGGTGCAGGTGACTGCCAGGTGGTGGGCGGGACCAGGACCCACCCTGCCACTTCAGTGCCCCCAGCCTCTGTGTCTGGTCTCCCCTAGTCCCTGTCCAAGAACTGGACCCACCAAAGGCTGCCCTGCACCCACCCCCAGCATAGAAGGACATAGAGAAGCCACACTGCTCCGTAACGACCCTCCCCTCAGCGCCCCCGCTGGCCATCTGGCCTCTCTCCTCCCGGGTTTCCTGTCCCCCAGACCAGCAGCTCTAGAGGGCTGGCCAGGTTCTGCTGGAGCCCATGTGCTTTGGGGACCTGGCGGGTCGGTGCCAGGGGACTCCGCATCTGTGAGCCAGCCCCAAGGCCAAGGATTCCAGGACACCAGGTGTCAGGGAACAGCCCTGGGGAGGCTCCCAGAGAAGCAGAGAGTCCAGGTCCACATGCAGGCCGAGGCCTGTCCTCGAGAGGCACTGGTCCTGGTAGGAAGGAGGAGAGGGTGACAGTGGCCTACCAAGGGCATGTGAGTCTTGGTGTCACCCGTCCAGACCCCGCAGTCTGGGAAACGGGCTCATGGCCAGGACTGACCCACTTCTGCCCACCCCAGAGCTGGGCTGAGCCCGGGGTGACCCTCCTTGTCACCCCTGGGGATCCGAGAGAGCAGGTCTCAGGTGAGCGTAGGGCTGGTTCTGATGCCATCCAGGGGTCTTGCTGGGGCCTGATGCAGGGAGGGGGTCTCAGACCCAGGAAGTGCCCTGCACCCCCATCACCTGTGCACCCCGGTCACCAGCAGCCCAGGGAGCAGTTGCTGACCACAGAGTTCCATTCATGCTCTCTGCACAGCAGGCCCAGGGGCTAGCCCAGGACAGCCCTAGCCCTGCAGGGCCAGCTGCCGGATGGGGGCTGTAGCCACGGACACATCCGCTGCCGGGTGCCTGGCACTTGCTCTTCCCTGCAGGGAAGGGTGGCGGCTGCTGCATTCCCAAGTGCTGGCCCTGGCCCAGGCCCCAGCCACGCCTGGCAGCTGCACCTGCTGTGCCCTAGCCCCGGAAATGCAGGCACCATGGGGACAGAGCCCCCTCCCCCACTCCGTGTGGCCCAGAGGACAGCGCTGTGGTGCCAGGGCTCTGCCAAGCAGGGAAGCAACCTGCTAGGAGGAGGAAGAGGGCTGGCCCCTTTCCCTGGGGGCCAAGGTCTCCGCGACCCTGACTTGACTCCTGCCCAGCTGGCCCGGCTGTCGGAGCGAGGCATCGTGCCCGTGGTGGAGCCCTCCTGCCCCAGGAGCTGGCTGGCAGGTGTCGGGCCTCTGGAACCACAGAGAGCAAGCCGGAGAGATGCCGCTTCAGGAAGGGACAGCAAAAACGCAGGGTCACACCCTGAGACAGGATGACCGCCCAGCCCTGCACACTGCGCAGAGGCTCATGGTGGTGATCACCCTGCTTCCTGAGCCCACAACCACGGCGCCACTGCCAGGCGCTACAGATGGGGATATTGCCACCGAGACCACAGCTACAGGGCGCTGCGGCCCTCCATTGGCTCTGCAGCCGTGGAACTTCCCCGGACCCTGGACCTCCAGCCTCACCTGGCCACGGCTCCCTCCCCTGGGCTGACGTTGCCACCATGAGCCCAGGGACAGCGCATATTGAGAGTCTTCCAGAGTCACCATGGTTTCACACACACGAGGAGGATCGGGAGGACCAGGCTAGGCTGCTGTGCGGGCATCTCCAGCTGACCAGGGCAGGTACTGTGCCCCTGTCCACCCACTTGCTTGCCCTTCCTTGGACAGGGCCATGTGAACGGCTCTAGCCAGTGGAGAGTGGGCAGAAATGATGACCACCACTTCCACACCTGGCCGTGAGACACCCCATGCCATTGTCCACTCTCCCCTGGTCACCTGGTGAGATGAAGAATGACCAGTGGCCCCCCATCAAAAAAACTACACCCCATCTGTCAGTGCTCTGGCCTCAGCATGAGTGCAAGGGTGCCGCAGGCCTGAGTGGACTCTGGCCCACAGCCTGGCGCCTGCTGGGACGACAAGGACCCCTGAGCCCCTCCCTCCTGCACCTGCTGGACGGCTGCAGAAGGACACAGCAGGGAGCAGCCTGCGGCAGCTTGCTGCACCCACACTCACCAGCACTCCAGTGGCCTCCAGCCCCCGACAAACCCCTGCTCTTTTCTGCTATGACAACCACTACGGCTAGGTGGACGGTCCTCTGAAGGCCTGCTTCCCAGCCTGGGCACTGCTGGGTGTTGTGGACCTTCTTAATTTAGAATTTTATTGGTGCATATTGATTATGCAGAGCAACGTGTGGGCGTCACTGTGGTCACTTTGCACACATGGGGCACAATCCACCCAGGTTCGCTGCCCATCCCCTGCCGGGGCCTGGCTTCTGCTCCAGGAGCCCCCCTTTGCCCTCCAGCTCCACACGGCCCTGGGACCTTTAGGTGCAGGTCTCAGGGTCACTGGGACGCAGCCCCTCTCCCTTTTTGTGTCCCAGCCAGGAGGTGAGTGGCTCTCCCACACTGGCACCACCACAGGCCCAAGGCCAACAGACCCAAGCAGCGTCCACTGGAAACCAAGCCCCGAGCTGTGTTCCCGAGCATCAGAGCAACAGCCAGCCAGCCAGCCTGGCGGGGCCGTGGCCCCCGTGGGGTCCATGTGGGGAGCCAGCCTCAGAACTCGGGCGGCCGTGTTTGGGGAGGTAGGAGGGGAGGGGAGGCCGTGAGCACAGACTGAGTAGCCTTAGTGGCTTCATAAGGAGAGGAAGAAGAGACCCTGCGGCAGTCGCCCGTCCTGCTGGGGGAGGCCCTGCCTCACCAGCTGCTGAGCTGCTGCCAGGACACTGAGCTCAATAAACCTCTCTTATTCAAAAATTACCGGGTTTCGGGAATCAGTGATAGCGACAGAAAACAGCCTAAGACAACATAAACAATTTTATGGTAATACATGTGAAAAATGAGACAAATTCATAAAAATATGACTTCCTTTAACTAGCTCAAGAAGAAATGAAATCCCCAGCCGTCACTGTTTCCACAGTGCCATGGTCCCAGAACTCCTTCCAGCTCTGAATGAGTAGCTACTGACATCCCGTAAAGAGAATGCCAGGCAGGAAACTGCATGGTGCCTTCCAGTGTCCAGAGGATCCTCAGCCTCACACAGAATCGCCGAGGATTTGATTAAGAAAGGGAAACTCTTAGTCTTATTACATGAGCCTGGTGACAGCAACCCCAAGAATGTAAGAGTGTAGGTCACTCTCACTCCTAAACGCAAATGCAAACCCCCAAACAAAACACAGGCAGATTTAAGAAGTGAGAGAAAATGATGCCTCCTGTGTCCTCCAGGGCCCCAGTGGACTGGCGCATGGAGGGACTGTCAAAGAGGCTTTTCAACAAAGGCATGGTCAGGTGGGCCACAGGGACAGCTTAGTGACCTTGGGCAGTCATGAAGAGAAGCAGGCACCTCTGCCCGACCTGAAGACTGACCGTTCCAGGACGCTGGGGGAGGCCACTAGTCTGGAGAACAGCAGTGTCCTTCAGTGAGGGACACGGCCAGACTGGGCACCCGTCTGCTGGGGCTGCTGCAGTGGCGTGCGGGTGGAGGGTTCCCAGGTCTAGAGGCTGGGCTCCGGGTGTCCAGGCTCATCGCATATGCAGCCCCGGGCCTGGGCCTGCACAGTGCCACCTCCTTCCTACCCCTCCCAGGGACTCCTCCGTAGTGTCTGGGTCCCAATCCCCTCTCCTTAGGAGGTCACCAGTGGGACTGGAGAGGACCCACCCTGGTGACCGCATCTGTGTAAAGACTGCCTCCAAACCTAGGCCCAGTGAGTGGCCCAACACCGAGGGCACAGGAAACACCTCTTCTGACCTCCTGCTGGCTCCCCAGGGCCCCCCGGACACAGAGGCTATAGCCCCCTGGCACTGGTGCTGGTCAGTCCCAAGGCCCAGTCGCAGGGAGGCATCAAGTGGATGCTGATTGGGTCCCTGGCGTTGGGCCTGTGGTGGCATCAGTGTGGGAGAGCCACTCACCACTGGGAAGTCACCTGCCTCAGCCCACGCGGCTTGACTGGAGGACAGCACTCACGTCAGGAGAGCACCCTGTGGGCAGGAGCACCCACTGTGCAGCTTCTGGGAGCACCATGCTCACCCTCATCACTAGGGCTGCCGCCAGGACTGTGGCCAACCTGTGGTGGCAGGGTCACCCGCAGCCCAGGTTCATCAGCCCAGGAGGCCCAGGCCCCAAGACGGGCCCCACTGCTGTCCTCCCAGGGCCAGCGGTCTCCCTCGCTCAGACTCTGACTTCCCAAGGCAGTGAACGTCCAGCCCTCTGAGGCCTCAGCAGAGGGCTGACGGGTCTTGCTCCTGCCTTACCCCCTCTGTAGCTAGCTGTGGCCCTGTGAGCCCTCCGGGCAAGTAGCAGCCCAGTGCAGAGCCCCCTGAGGACCCCGCCTGGTGGCCTGAGTGAGGGTGCAGTCTGACCAGCACAGCGGGGGACGGCCCCCGGGTTGCAGCACAGAAGAGGCAGGTGTGCAGACCCCACAGGTGTAGGCCGGGCACCGTGGTGGGCGGGAGAGAGGCTCTGCCTGTCACAGGAGGTCGGCAAAGGCAAGGAAGGGTTGGGGGGGAGGCCGCCAGCGGGCACTGGGAGAAACTGCCCGTGGCAAACCTGGTCCAGGCAGTGCCCTGAGCACAGCCATCTGCTGCCCTTCCCAAGGCCACAGGTATGGGGCAGGAAACTGGCCTTCTCCTGGCTTCTGGCTCCATTCCCAGGGGTCTACTGGCCTCAGCCTGGCCTTGGCCCACGTGGACCCCACCCTGACTTGCTTCACAGAACCTCACTGTCCTGCCCCTCACGCACAGGGGGGTTTAACGCCAAGGACTTTGGGAACCTGAGTGGACCCAGCTCCCCACAGCCCCTGGGGCCCTCCCCTCGCCCAGCACTCTCTCTGGCTTCCGGCCCCCCTCCTCCTTCCATTCAGATGAGCCTCGGCGTCCTGCCTGGCTGGAGTCAGGGCTGGCTCCTGTGAACTCTGTCCTGGCAGCAAGCCCTGCCCACGGTCCCTTTCTCCCCTGCTCCCTCTGAGGGGTACAGCCAAGGGAAACCCAGCCAGGCTGCCATCTTGAAGCCGAAAGGCGTCCAGCAGCTGTGTCCTGTCTGCCTGGGGGTTTAGCATTCCCCCACTGCTTGGCTCAGGCCCCTGTCCACGGCCTGAGGCCTGGACTTGCTTCCCATGTGCTGCCCTGCGACCACCCAGGGTGCCTGGACCTGACCACATAGCTGTCGGCAGCTGGCCCTGCGGTGGGTGTGGCCTGGATGCTGACCGGACCATAATCCCCTGCCTGAGTTGCTGGGCCATGGGGCCAGGCCCTCCTGGGGGCTACTGGCTCCCATCTCTACTGACCATGCTGGCTGCTGGCCCAGATCACCCCATCTGCAGCCACTGGCCCAAGCTGTGGCCCAGGAGGGCCGGGCAGGCAGGAGTCACAGAGGAGGTGCCAGAGAGGTCTTTATTGTCAGTGAGGCAGGCAGTGGGAAGGCTGTCTTGAGCTTCAGGAGGGTGCTGCAGGCCGCTTGGAAGGCCGTATCCGGTCACTGATCCAATCCACATAGTTGGCCACGCGGGTGTACACGCCTGGCTTGCCGCGCCCACAGCCATCGCCCCAGCTGATGATGCCATACAGGTAGGCCACCCCGTTCTTCTCACAGGCCAGGGGCCCACCCGAGTCACCCTGGGGCAGAGACGTGGCTGGGAGCTGGCTCAGGACACCGAGTAGCAGCTCCACACCCCCACCCAAAGGCCCCCAGGAGTGCAAATCCAGGAAGTGTCTTCTGCTGGTGACAGAACTGCCCCAGAAGGCTGTCTGGCAGCATGGGGACAGAGAGCAAGGGCATTTCTGAGGATGAGACCTCACATACAGGTCACCTCATTCCCAGGCCACCCTAGGGCCAGCTCTGCCAGTCCAGGGGAGCCCCCTCACCACTGCCTCCTGCAACCTGCCGGCTGCCCCTCACCTCCACCAGCAACACACTCTCAAGCTGGCTGCCCTCTCCTGCCCAGAAGCGCTCTCCATGTGGGCGCCTGCCTCTCCCACCACCTGCCATGCTCCCTGCTGCCCTCAAGGCTGTGCGGTTCTCAGGACAAGGGCACCCACCCCACACACCAGGAAGCCCTCCCTGACAGCTCCGTACCCTGTGTCCCTGCCCAGCCCCACCCTCTCCACACCTGAGCCCTGCAAACTCAGAAGAGAGATCTGGCCTGGGGCTGCTTCCCCACCTAGGACCTGGCCTGCTGAGCAGTCCTTCCAAGATGGCCCTGTTGACGTGGAGCATGAACGGGATCAGGCCGCGGAGGGGACAGACCTTAGCTACTGGTTAGTGGCCTGAGCAATGAGCACGTCTGAGAGACATCTGGGCAAAGGGGCGTGGGTGGCCTTGGGCAACTGACATCCTGTGGTGCCCCTCGCCATTGGGCGAACCTGGGCTTTACTGGTGTGGCCTGAGGCCTCTTGTCATATGTTTGAGGACAAGGCTGTGAAGACACCTGCCCTCTCTAGAGGGGCCAGGCAGCCATCCATCCTGGGGTGCTGGCCACCAGACCAGTGGGTGTAAGTTCTGTCCCGGACCCCTCCAGCTCGGAGCTCCAAGGGGTAAGCAGGTCGACCAACCCCACGTGTCCAGTCCCACTGGGCAGCCCGGCTCACCTGGCAAGCGTCGGCCTTGCAGTCGAAGTAGCCCGCGCAGAGCATGTTGGGGCTGATGTCGGCACCATGGACCTCGGGGCTGCGGCACTTGTGGTCAGGGACCAGGGGCACCAGTGCCTCCCGTAGAGAGCTGGAGTAGCTGCTCACATCTGCAGGGCACGGCGCTTTTCAGCGTGGGCCAGCTCACTATGGCTGGCCGCTGCTCCCCCGGGCTGGCTCTGGGGCAGTCCCCCACTCACTCTCGTCCACATGGCCCCAGCCTGCAATCTGGCACTTTTGTCCAGGGGGGAAGGAGACACCAGGCTCGGGCAGGCAGATGGGCTGGACAAACTGGGAGCGGACAGCACAGCGCTCTCCCTTCTTCTTCAGCCGGATCAGGACTGAGCAGGAGAGAGGTCAGAGGTCAGCCTAGGAGGGGTCCAGGATGGACTGAGTCACAGGCCAGGCTCCCTCCAGCCATGGAGGCCACAACAGGCACCCTGGCTGCCCTGCCCAGACCCCTCCTGCTCTAGCCCCCAGTGTCTGCCCGGCCCCTGCCCTGTCCTTGCTCTGGCTCAGGTGCACAGAGAACACCCAGCCTGCTGCAGCACGGAGCTCACCAAGGTCATGGTCACTGGGGTTGAACACCGAGTACAGGGAGTAGGGGATGTACTTCTCGATGCCAAACGTCTGGGTCACGTCTGTGGTGCGATTGAAGAAGTGCTGGCCCAGCACCACCGAGACGCTCTCCCTGGAGGGACTGTGTGGGGTCGGGGGGACTGTGTGGGGTCGGGGGGACTGGACCTCTCCTCAGGCCACTTGGTCAGCACCCCCACCTGGAACTGGCCCCGCTGGCCATGGCTGCTCAGCAATGGCTGAGGTGCGGCCCACAGCCCCAGGGAGAGGCCTGCAGTGGCCCTCGCTAGTCCACTGTCAGTGAGTTGGAGAGAGGAGTGGTGGGGTCGCAGCCACCCCAGGCCTGGGCCCAGGAGCCACAGTGTGCTGCGCTATCTCCAGCAGCCCAGTGACACCCGCGGGCACCCAGGCCAATGTGCTGAGACTGCCCGGGTCGGTGGAGACCTGTCCTACTGAAGGCCCTGTCCCAGCTGGACCTGGCCTGTGGGGTCCCAGATACGTCCCTCGCCACTGGAGGACACAGAGCCCAGGCCCCGTGTCAGCCCCTGACCGTCTGGGCCTCAGGTTTCCTCTTCAGGACAGGACCTGCACAGTCCCCCTGGACCCTGTTGGCAGGGGCACAAGGTGAGAAGGGGCCTGTCTGCTCCCTCCTGCCCTCCAGGCTGGGCGGTGGGACCCGGGCTTTCCTTCCCCGGTTGGTCAGCTTCCCCGGGTGGAAGGCAGGAGGACTGCTGGGAGCCCAGAGTGGGCCAGAGCTTCTCCTGTCCAGCGGGATTCCCGGAGGCTCCAAGGTGTCTTGTCGCTGCTGTCCCTACCAGCTGGGCACCCCTCAAGCACCTTGGCCATAGGAGGAGGCAGTCGTTCCCTCCCTCCTCCCAACCCTGCCTGGAGCTGGGCTCGGGGGTCTACCCGGAGGCCCGGACGTATCTGTTGGTGCCTCTGCAGGAGCCCTCCACCCTGTCCCAGGGCCTCCCAAATAACGCCGGGGTCTCTGGAGCCTCAGAGCTCAGCACGAGGCCAAGCGCTGAGTCCCAGTGAGGAGCAGGGACAGGTGGAAAGGCCCACGGAGGCCCAGGACGGGCGGCGTGGTGATGGCAATAGGCGTGTGCAGGGTAGGGCCGGAATGGGATGGAGGCCAGCGTGGCGGTCCTGTGGCGGGCAGTGGGTACGGGTGCAGCGAATGGCGGAGTGGGATGTGGGTGGGGGATGGGGGATGGCTGGGATTCGTGGCCCTGTGGGCTGGGCTCAGGGCCAGGGCCACTCACCTGCTGGAGAAGCAGTGGGCAGCAGACACGACCCAGCAGGTGTGGATGAGGCTCCCAGCACAGAAGCTGCCCCCTATGTAGATGGCAGCCAGCCAGGGGTGGGAGCCAGGCAGGGAGGAGGAGCCGCCCACTATCCGTGGCCGCAGGAATGTCCTCTTCTTGTGCCTCTTGCCACAGGTTGGGCGTCCAGCTGGGGCTGGCTCTGGCAGGGTCACCAGGACCTCAGGGGGTGGGGGCTGGACTCTGACCAAGGATTCTGGAGCAGAGGTCACCAGGTCACCTCCACAGGGTTCCCCAGGGCAGGGAGGGCCTCCTCTGCCCACCCCTGCTCTGGGCATGGGCCCCCTCTGAGCCTCCGTCTCCCCCACTAGGATGCGAGGAGAACACCACCCACAGGATCTGCCACAGAGTGGCCAGCACCCTCGGGAGCTCCGGTCTCCCTTGCAGCCTGGGACACTGCCACCGACCCCAGGAGAGCCAGAGACCCCAGAGGGCAGTCCTGGGGCATGGGGCCACTGGGAGCCGCCCCCAGGGTCAACCTGTCCCCTGATCTCCTGTCTCAGGGCCTCAGGCAGCGCCGCCCACTGTGCCCTGCACCCTCGCACCACAGGAGGCCAGGCGGCAGTACTCCCAGGAGAGCGCGCTGTCCTTCACCACGTAGCACCACGGCCTCTCATCTTTGTCTGGGTTCCTGCAGGGGACAGGAGTCACACTGCCACTCAGAGAGGGCTGGGATAGGGGACCCCTTGGGAACCCAGGCCCGGGACTCCTCACACCCAGAGCAACGGTGCTTGCTCCGCAGACCCCTGCCAGAGCGTCTCTGCCCAGCCTCCTGAGGGCAGGCTTCTGGGCAGAGGCTATCAGGCCATCTGGGCAGTGCTGGTCCCAGCTGGGTTCTGGGAGCCACCCACCCACTCAGAGCAAGGTGCCTGTGGTGGCCACCGGGTGCTGACCGGCAGTAGGCGTGGGGGCCCAGGCCTAGCAGGGCGGCAGCGCCCACCGAGTCCACGTGCAGCTCCTGGTACAGCAAGTCGGAGTTCCAGGCCAGGCAGCCCAGGCCGGAGGCCGCAGTGCTGGCCACGCCACGGTACTCAGTGCCATTCCCCAGGAAGCAGCGCTCTGTGGGCACTGAGAGCACAGCAGGTGTGGATGAGGCTCCCACACAGGACAGGTGTGAAGCCACCCACAGCAGGGCCTCCCTGACACCACCCCCAAGCTTGCTCCCAGGGCAGGGGGCCAAACCCACTCACCAATGTTGCAGAGCCTCCCAGCATAGCCTGGCGGGCAGGCGCAGACGCTGGTCCCCGTGCCCAGGATCAGGTGGCAGGTACCCCCGTTCAGGCATGGGCTGCTCAGGCAAGCTGCAGAAGGGCCCAGAAGCTAGGCCCAGCCTCGAGCTCCTGCAGGGGCCAGGGCCCGGGTCCTTCCTGTTCCTGTGCCCTTGCTGCTGGGTGGCCTCGGGCAAGTCCCTTCTGCTTGGGTGGGGAAGGAAGGCCTGTCGGGGGCTCAGGGACGTGGCTGACCCTCACCATGGGGCCCAGGCCTGCCCGGAGCTGGCCACGGTGTACCTGTGTGGTGGGCATCTTCGCACTGGGCCTGGCCACCCATGCAGTCACACTGCTCCACGTGGCCCTGGTGCACGCGGGCCCAGCGGTCACCCACCTCCAGGTACTCGTAGCGGGTCTCGTCGAAGCACTTCCCTGGGGGCCACACAGTGAGCCCCTACTCCCTGCACCACAGCCCAGGCAGGACCCCACCCTGGGCCCCCCCAACCACTCTCCGCCCTCCCTGGTTGGCTCCAGGCCCGTGGACCCCAGGCCCCCCTGGCCCCCTGACCCCCATGGCCCCCTGGGCCCCTGGCCCCTTGGCCCCCGGGCCCCCAGGGCCTACTCACCAATGTTGCAGTTCTTGCCAGTGAAGGCCAGGGGGCAGGTGCAATGATAGGACACGGGGTCTTGGGTGCTGGAGCACGTGCCCCCATTGAGGCAAGGCCCGGAGGCACAGGGGTCAAGGGCAGCTATGGTCAAGCAGGAGAGGTTGTGATGGGGGCAAGAGTCCTCGGGGTCCCTCTATGACTCCGCTGCTTGCCAAGGGCCTCCGTGGGCCTCCACTTCCAGCTGCTCCCTCTGGGTCCTGAGGGTGCAGGTCCCCAGGGGGGGACACAGACCTCCCTTTTCTCCCCAGCCCTCTACCTGGCACCTGGGCAAGGTGCCCCATGGCTCTGCACGTGGCATCCTAGAAGCTGGCACCAACACTGTCAGGCAGCGCGGTCCCCTGCCATGTCCCCAGAGATTCACAAGCCCCAGACCTCCAGCCTCATGCCCTGGGCCACCTGGCCCCACCCTGCATCTGTCCAGGGCTTGTCTGTGGCCAGAGGCTGGCCTTTGCCACGAGAGGGCGCCCCAGCCCCAGAGAGGGCGGAGCCCTACCTGAAAAGGTGCCCACACTGGACCCAGGGCGGCTGGCTCCTTGGCTGGCAGCCATCTCCAGGGTCAAATTGCAGCCGCTCCTCCACACTAGGCAGGACCCCTGCCCAGCTCAGCTGTCTCCCTTGGTCCTACCCCCGCTCAGCACTGGGACCCTGGCACCCCCAGCTCACACACCCCACCTCAGCCCCTCCTAACTGGGGTCAGGCTGTCGCACCCCACACCCTGCACCCACCTGGGTCCTCCAGAGGCAGGACAACCTCCACACAGTAGCCCCAGGCCCTGTCCCGGTCATAGTTGTGAGTGGTCGCACACCTGGGAAGCAATGCTGGGGGTCAGTGGGTCCAGGCCAAAGGCCCACCCCTCCCGGCCCTGCCTGGAGCTCCAGCCACTCTTCTCCAGCATGCCAGACCCAGGGGGCCTCGGCCCCCGCCCCACCTGGGACCCACCACTTCCTGCGGGCGCTTCCCTCCAGGGTGCAGGAGTGCAGCATCCGGCCTCCGTAGCGGAAGGGGAACCTGCAGGGCTGCCCGGCCTCGGTGAGCACTGCAGGGGCGGCAGGCCAGGGCTCCAGTCCTCGCCACAGGGCACCCACCCCAGCCCACCCATGCCCACAACCACCAGGTGCCATGGGAAGCTTCCTCTCCCGACCCACCTTGGCTCCCTGGGCCATTGCGGGAGGGAGCCACCCTGGTTGGGGACTGGAGCTCCCCACCTTGGGGTCCCTCTGCCTCCACCTCTGCCTCTGGAGCACTTGTTGCTGGGGTCTTGAGGGTCACAGAGGTCACAGGGATCATGGGGCCCCCAAGGGGGGCTGTGGCATTAGGTTCTGGGGGTTCTGTGCCATCCTAGGAGGAACCAGAAACCAGGAGGGTGTAGGGGGAATCCCAGTCCTGAGACCGCTTTGTGCTGGGAAGCGAAGTGGAGCAGGGTCTGGGGCCCCAGGACACTGAAGTCTCTTCTGGGCCTGTGCCCTCCCCATCCTGGACTCAAGCTACAGCCCACCCCAGGTATACCACCCCTCAGGGTTGAACCCTGGTCAGTCTAGGGAGGACAGGAGCAGCCGGAGCCCCTCAGAGGCCCCTCGCTCCCCACCTCAAACACCGGGACCGACCGAGGCCGGGGGAGGGGCCGAGACCCACTGGGGCCCAGGCCAGGCAACACAGGGACCCCCAGCTCCAGGAACAGCACAGCAAGCTCAGGGACCCAGTGCCCAGGCTAGTCCAGCCTCACCTCAGCCCTGAAGGCCGACTCTCACCCCCAGTCACCTGGGCCCCAGCCCATTCCCCCTGCCCGGGGAGCCGTCCCTCTGGCTGAAGCCCAGGAGCCTGGGGTACCCCAGGGAGCCCTTGGCCACACTGCCTGGGAGCAGCGGCGCTCACCCCTCTGGCCTGGGGCTGGGTCCCCCGCGGCAGCAGCAGCAGCAGCAGCAGGAAGGCACACAGCCCAGGTGGGGGGCAGGGGCTGGGGACCCAGGCCCAGCGCCCCATGGCTCCTCCTGAGTTGGCGAGAGGGGCAGCGGGAGGTGGGAGCGAATCGGTCAGCCCAGGTGGGGTCAAGGCCATGTGGGAATGATTAACCCTGGCTACCTCCCATGTGCCAGCACTGGAGAGGGAGCTCTGTCCCCACCTCCACCCTGCCACCAACTCCCCTGCCTTTGCCGAGGGGCTGGCTGCCCCACCAGCCTCAGCCTGTACTGGTCCTGGACCCTACACTCTCCTGGGATCTTGGCTTAAGGTCCCTTCCAAGAAGCATTCCCAGACAGGCAGGTGGCGTTGTGGGACTCCTTGGCCAGCGCTGGGCCAAAATTGCGGGGGGCTGGCCTCTCGTGTTGGTGAACTCTTCATGAGCTTTGAGGGTCCAGGGCCGTGGCCAGCCACACACAGCCCGAGGGACCTGCACCCTCTCCCCACACCACAAAAGAGGTACGGAGGGTGGACCATACACCCTGCTGCATATTGCAAACAGTGACCCCAGAACAGGTCTCTCCTGCCCCCTCCTGGACAGGGTGGGCACTTCCTCCAGCCCCTGGGCTGCTTGCATGGCTGTCTCTGGGCGTCTCTGGGCCCAGCACAGCCCTTCGGGCCTGGGCCAGGCACCAGGGGTCCCGGGACAAGGCGGAGGGGCCCTGCCCCACAAGTGTGTGACTAAGGGCTGCGGGCAGAGCTGCCTCTGGAACCTCTTCTGCAATTTCTGAGCAGCCAGCAAGGTGCCTGCAGTTCCCCACAGGTCAGAGGTTCCGCTGGCAGAAGGGTGGCAGGAAGGCAGACTCCCCCTTGGGCCTGGGGTTGGCCTGGCGCTGAAGTTGTCTCGCGGTCCACCCCAAGCCCCATGCTCTCCGAGCCTCCGTTTTCCCATCTGTGCAGAGGGAAGAATGAACACTGGTGAGACCCAGCCTGGCACAGTGGATAGGGGACAGCAAGTGCCAGGCTCTCGCCTTCTATTCTGATGCCTCCCCTGGACCCCTGCCCAGAGTGCTGTCCACTGGGAGCCACTCCCTGGAAACACCCAGAACCACTCAAGAGGCCTTGCTGGGAGCTCTCAGGCACCGGTACAATCGCCCAGCTCTGGCATGGTGTGCAGGACGGGCCTTGGGGCTCCCACTGAGCCACCCGGGTCCAGGGCACTGAGCCTCTCGGATTTGCTACTCCTCCCTGTGGCCAGCCCTTCCCCCTCCCTGGGCTCCTGCCCCACAGGGTCTCGATTCCGACCAGACTCACTGTGGCCTTGGCCTCCCCACTTGCCCGGCACTGTCCAGCCTCCTCTGCAGGCAGGCTTCAGCTCAGCTGGCTCCCCACAGCCCTCTCTGGGCACCCTCCAAGTGCAGCTAAGGGCAGCAGACTGGCCTGCAGCTACAGGGTCCCTGCTGTGCCGTGGTGGGGGCAGTGCCAAGAAAGGGACCTCAGTGGTCAGCTGAGCACAGCTCCCACAAGAGCCCTGGCTCCACCAGCGGTCACCCTAAAGAGAGGAGGGAGGGACAGACACGAAAGACCCTGGATCGGGCAGTGGGGCATGCAGAGGGCAGGGAACTTGATGTGGCAAGGCTGCCCCTCAGTGCCACAGGCTCCACCTGGAGCCCAAGGTGACCTCTGTTCTCTGCACATCAGAGGGCAGGAGGGCCTTCTACTCCTCACTGCCGGGCACCGTCTTCTGGGGCCCTCTGTCACCTCCTAGACATCTCCTGCGTACGCTTCTGGAGTCCCACAGGAACGAGGGCTCCCCAAGCTCAGCACCTCTGTCCCCAGCACTCAGCATCAAGCCGACACGCGGCAGGTCTTCAAAACGCTTTATTGGGAAGAGTCTGAGGCCGAGGGCAGCACCGGGCTGGTGGGAGGTGTCTGAGGCCAGGCCTTGCAACGAGGTGGTCCCGCCTTCTCCCCGTTTGACTCCTGAGGGTGTAGTGGCTGAGGGGCACACGCTCCAGGTGCCCCTGCGAGGTCCTGGGCAGGTGGTGTCCACGTGTGTGGAGATCAGGGCAGGGTAGCTTGCACGGGACCAGGAGCAGCTTCAGACATAGGTGGCCCGGTGTGTGCTAGCCGGGGGCTTGGCCGGCTCACCTGGGACAGGGCTCACCTGGCCAGGGCATCCTGACATCAGGGGCCCACCAACCCTCGCCCCCAGCACGTCACCACCTAGCCTGGCCGCCACATCAGGGACGAGGTCCACATCGATGGTCCTGTTGACCGGGAGGCCTCGGCTGCCACGGGCCCTGCCTCCTGTCACAGGGAGGAGAGAGGCTGTCACCTGCCTGGACCTAGGCTTTCAGGACTTGCCGATGGCCCTGCACAGACACAGATCACCCCAGAGCCACCCCAGGGGCAGGGGACCTCCAATCACGGGCCTCTGGGCCAGGGGCAGGAGCTAACTATCCCCAGTGCCAGGTTGGTCTGCAGGTACCACCTGCCGGCACTCTGTCCCCAGCCACGACGCTCACAGGCCCTGCTGACAGTGAGGTTGGTGCCCTTGCTGATAGCACTGTGTGGAGCAGCCGGCCAAGAAGCCATGACCGTGAGGCTGGTCTGGAGTGAGGCCCCAGTGCAGCTGGGACCCTGGGCAGTCCTTGCCATGGCCTCCCGTCCGTCACAGGACTTTCCAACACATGTACCCCACCCTCGTCTGTGCCAGGCCACATGGGACCCTTTCCTGCAGTCTGCACCCCCGCACCCTGCCCATGTTGCTGGGTGGCCATGGTTTGCTCTGCCTTGGGCACCTTCCATGGCGCCACCTCATTCTCGCAGTGTCCTTGATGCCTTCCTTGCCACACTGCCTGCTACCAGGGCTGTAAGTGGGGAGGGGTGAAAACACCAGCGTGGCTGCTGTGGCAGAAAGGGCTCCGGGATGACACAGAGGTGGCCGTGCCCTGGGTCTAATCAACCTCTTGCAGCAGAGTGGGAAAGTTGTGTCCACGAGAAGCCCCCAAACTGCCTTGCCTGCCCGACTCACACCCCCCAGACTCACACCTGCCAGCCTCCCTCACCCCTCTGCAGCTCAGGACAGGCCCAGGCCACCTACTGAGGTCCCTGTCACCTGGTTGTTGGGCTCCTTAATGCTCCCAGGCAGGCACAACAGGACCCCGTGGGGCTTGAGGGGCCACTTGCAGCTGGCTACATCCAAAGTGGCCTTGCCTCCTGGTGCCAATCCCGTCAGAACCTCTGCCCCACACTCCCAAAGCCCAGAGCAAGGCAGCTCTGCTGCCCATCCCACTGCCCCAGGGGACTCTCCCTTCCCCCAGACACTGCCCCCAGGACCTTTCCTCCTGCCTGCAGGCAACCTCCATGTCTCCCTGCCCTGAGCTGCCCCAGGAGCCTAGAAGTGCCCCCACACCCTTGGGGCACCCTCTTCACTTGCCCAAGCACACCTGCAGGTGGGCTGCCTGTGGCTCTGGGCTGTACCTGGGCTGGCAGAGCTCAAATACCCCTCCCCAGCCCAGTGCTCCTGGCCCACAGCTGGGCCCTCACAGGGGCAGCAGACAGCAGGGCCAGGCTTGGGGTGTAGGCTGAGCCCTTCACCCGCCAGGTTCTCCCAGGGGTCCCACTCTGCTGCCCATTCCACTGCCCCAGGGGACTCTCCCTTGTCCCAGACACTGCGGCCAACTCTGCCACCATGCTCCCAATCATCTGCACAGACTAGTCCTGTCACCTCCTCTGTCCCAGGTATCCCCATCAGTCAGAAAGGGACAGGAGGCCTGGGCACAGCTGAAGAAGCTCATGAGAATAGAGGAAGGAAGGGCCAGCAGAGGGAGCCAGAGGCTAGGGACCCTACCATCTGTCCCTTGGCCCTCCTGGTCCCTCCCATGGCAACTCATCCACTGAGGCCTGCCAGATCCTGCAGTCCCCATGGGAGAGAGTGGCCACTAAATCCCTACTCTGGCTCAGGACTTCCACGCTCTCTGCATGCCTCCACAGAGGCCCAGCCCAGGATGGTGAGTGACAGTGGGCTGGGTTAGAGCTGCTCACTCAGCAAACTTGCAGGGCAGGTCCACAGCTGCACGTGAGCTTGCAGCTAGAGGGTGTGGTGGACAGGGCGTGAGGGTAGCTGAGGGGGCACCCAGCAAACCCACCCTGGGGAGGGGCTACAGACAGGAGCCACCGGGGGAGGGGGAGGGCAGGTTTCAGGGTTGGGAAGAGCTTATTCTGGAGAGCATGTGGGGTGGGGCAGGTGGCTTTGAGGGCCACTCACAGATTTGGGTCTTTCCCTTTGGGATCATCCTGGATGTCTGAAGGGCAGGTGGAGGAGCTGTGGTGGGAGCAGCTAGGGACCAGGTTGTCACAACCCAGGCCAGGGGCTGGGGACAGTGGATGGGCCAGTTGGTCAGCCCTAAGAATCAATGGGGAAGCCCCTGGAATGGGCAGGAGGCCTGGCCATGGCTGAAGACGCTCATGAGAATAGAGGGAGGAAGAGCCAGCAGACCCTGGGCCCAGAGTCCTGTGGCAGCCACTGGGCAGAGCTCAGGTACAGGAAGTGCTTTAGCAATCTGGTAGATGGCCGCCTCTTCCACTGAAGACCAGTGGCAGCTCGGGGGGGGGGTGAGGTCTGAGCTGTGTTGTGGCTGTCAGGGGCCACCAGCCTCTCTTGAGACACAATGCCTGGGGACAGTGGCTGGACAGGGCCTCCCCCAGAAGTTCCGGACAGAGCTGAAGCCAGGCAGGCCTGTCTCACGCGGGCCTCAGTAGGCCTGAAGCTGTGGCAAGGCCAGGGAGGTGTCCAGGCAGAGGCAAAGGGAGGGCAAAGAGGGACCCGGCCACACCTCTAGCCCCAGGGTGAGGGCATGACCCCTGAACCTTGATCTTAGGCCTTAGTCCCTGCTGGCGGGTGAGTACACACGTGGAGAGTCCTGGTGGGGAGCTTAGCCACAGGATCTCAGAGACATGACCTGGGGCTCTGCTGGGGCCCGAGGTGCTGGGAGAGAAGGGCAGGTGGGGTGGTGACCATGAGAGGCCAGACCCCAAGGAGGCTGAACCTGGGAGTGGGGTGGGCTCGGGGGAAGAGGTGCCCCAGTGGGTCTGACTCAGCCTCCACCACCACAGACCTGCACCTCACTGGGTCAAAGTGCCTTGGGTCATAAGCCCAGAAAAGCTGGGCCACACAACCCAGCAGCCCCGGGGCATTTGCTGGAAACCAGGCAGACACTGATGGGAAGGTCGTGGGGTGGGGTTATCAGAGCAACAGTGGGGCTGGAGTGGGGCGCCAGCAACACAAGGGCCACAGTGTCACAGAAGCCAACGTGAACGCCAAGAGCAAGGCAGCCTTCTGAGATTTGCCCAGCACTTGGCCTGCGACCCTCTGCTCCTGGCCCACACGCCCTCGTGAATGCCTCAACAAAGCTCTTCTGTGCAGGACCCAAGACAGCTGATCAAGGCCGGGCCTCTAAGCAGGGGACACTCCTGGCTTTTCCCCACAGTGAGGTGACTCGGGTAATTTGGAGTTTCCTGTGTCAAGACATAAAAATTCGCAAAGCCACAGGGACTCACCCAAGCACACACGCCCACCACACAGGTGAGCGCACGTGCACGCACGCATGCACACACGCGCGCGCGCGCGCGCACACACACACACACACACACACACACACACATGCTCTGCAGACACACCATGTGCACACACGCCAGCCCAAGTATCCTGGAGTGCCAAGCTGGGCTCCAACCCGGCTTCCACTTGACATCTCCAACTCATATGCCCAAGCAGAGCCTGGGGCAAGGAGGGGGCCTGGGTTATTTGGCAGGCAATGCGCGTGCGGGGAAGTGAAGCCTGTCTTCATGCAGGTAGCCTGCCCCTGGTGACAGGGTCAGGTGGGAGTCCTGAGGACGTGGCCACACTGCCACATTGTATTTCCCTCCCTGGATGTCCATCGTGGCCACCACGTCATCGAGAGGAGTCACAGCAGTTAGAACCAGTGAGGGCACCCGGTGGAGCCTGGACCTCCAGACCTGAGCAATGGAGTCAGAGCCGCGAGCAGGCTCAGGCTGCTCGCGAGTAAGGTGCCTGCATTGTCCCTGAGAAGAGAGCACAACACCACGTCCCTGCAGGCCCCTTTCCATTCTCCAAACCTAGTCAAGTTAAGGAAAGTAAGGGCAGGACACATGTCATCTTGAAGGACGTGGCTTTCTGTGTACAGGAACTAGGGCAAAGGAGTGCCATCCAGAGAGCGACGTCTCACATGCCCAGACGCTCCTGGGGTGCTGGTTAGACGCGCACACTGCCAGGCGCGTGCTATGACGTCACTGCTTCTGCACCTCCCTCCCCGAGTGAAGCCGGGCGTGAGGCTGAGGGCATGTGGAGAGGGCACATGCCACTTGTCCAGCCAGCTACCAACAACAGGGAGGGGGAGGAGGCTGCCTGGTGAAGCTCTGTGAGGGACACGGTGCTGTCAGCCTGTCCCACTGAACTCCTGGAGCAGTCACTGGTCTCTTGTAAGCTTTCCCTGGCAAATCATACATGTCCCATGCTGCCCCTGACACTTTCTTTGGCCTTTCTGCGACCTCCCCCACTGACCTGGCACAATTAGCGAGGAATGCCCCATCGGGAGGCTGAGGACACTGGGCTTCCTTCACCACAGGAACAGGCTTCTGTGCAGGGCATTCTCCCACAGAGGAGTCTAGCCCCAGCACCCCTAGGCCCTGCAGACCAGGGTCATTGCCTCCAGGAAGACTAGGCAGGCCATCAATGCCTACAACTGTCCAGCAACCCTCGGACAGGCTGGTGGGAGCTACAGACCTCTGTACTGTGGCCAAAGTCCCACACATCCTCTCCTGCTGTTGCCATGTCCAGGACAGAGCCAGAGGATCACCCTGGGTTCCTCTCTCCCGGGGTGCTGGGGACTCACCCTCTACACGACTGTACCACCATCGCCCTCTGCTATGAAATGCCAGGGGTAAGCCAGCAGCAGCCGTCTGGCCAGGCACCATGCTGCACCACTGCCCAGGCCAAAGGCCCCGTGCAGTGGGAAAACCACGTGCTCTGGTCCTGCGCAGAGGCAGCCCAGCAGCCAGGCCAGGGGCTAAGGTGTGAGAGGAGGGCAGAGGCTCCACATTCAGTTGTGGGTGGGTCTGGCTTCTGGCTTCAGGAACAAACTGGACGACTTCAGCCTCCCCATCCCCCAGGTAAGGAGGGCCAGAGGCAGAGGTGGAGACGGGGCTCTCTGGCAGAGGAACCTTGCCCACCAGGCTCCTCCTCACTTTCAAGCCCACTCCCACCCGTCACCAGGCTGTGTTCGCAGACACATGTGAGGTGCTCAGGAATTTTGTTCAGTGAATGATATCTTCCACTAATGTCTCAAAATGTGTAATACTTTCCCTAGATTAAACTACCTCTGCAGTTTTCTAAAGTGGAAGCACATTTTCAAATAAAGAAGAAAGGAATTGTAAGCCAGACCAGACAAGAGATCTCGAGTTTATTGCTCCTGGAAGAGGAGACACAGGTGGACTGCAGACAGACGGAAGAGCAGAAGGACAGCTGGCGCCCGAGGCGTCGTGAAGCCCAGCCCACAGTGCGCGGCCCTCCTGAGCACCCGGCTGTGTGGAGAAGGGACACGCATGAAGACTGCCCTGGGCGCCCATGGAGTTGGCAGACCTGATCCTGGGTATCCAGCCTGGGGCGCGGGAACCCAGAGGACAGGCCCCGATCGAGGCGTTGGGTGTGAGCACATGTCACCACAGCCAGGCCTGGCCCCACACCCCCTGCTGGCTCCAGCCTGGTCCTGGCAGCTGTGGGGCGTCCTGCCAGCAGGCCGAGCTGCTCACCTCCACACTCCAGCCCACGCCTCCCTTGAGGCACAGCCGGCTGAGGGAGGGTGGCCAACGCCATGAAGCAGGGCGCCTGCGCCAACTGGCTCAGGGGACTGGTGGGTGTCCGGCCTGCCCACTGAGAGATTATCAGAGCCCTGGTCCTCCTGTGAGCCACAGGCGCCTTTGCTCTCTGGCTCAAGTCAATACTTTTTTTTTTTTTTTTTTTTTTTTTAATCTTGAAACTGAAACACTAAAAACGCCAGCTCTGCAGGTTTTACTAACAGAAGTCCCAGCCCTGCTCAGGGTGTCACTGAACCTGGGTTGCTGCTCCCATGGCACCTTTGCAGAGCAGAGGGACTGTGCACCCTTCGGTGACCACCCTGTCAAATGCGAACGCGACTGCTGCCCCAGTGTCTCCTTTCAGAAGGCAAAACCATGAGGAGAGGGCCGCCCCACGGAGCATCTCATTAAATGAGGGCCGTGTACCACGGCTGTTCCCTTTTATTGAACATTCGAGTGAACCATGGTGGGGAGCAAGCAGGATGGCACCAGGGTGCAGGGGTCAGAACCTGGAGGTACCTGGTCTTGGAGGTCCGGGTGTGTCCTGGGGACTGGGGGATGGAGGCAGCAGTGTGCTGTTGGGGCTGCTGATGTCCCCCTCCCCCATTAGGGTCAGGTCAGCCACATGCTCTTCCTCCACGGTCTGGATGTCCCCAGCCTCTACGTCCCTTGACTGCCTCCTCCAGATCTGCGTAGTGCCCTCCTGCCCCTGGGGGGCACAGAAGGGCTCTCCAGGAGTATTCTGTCCAGGTGCAGTAGTCCCAGGGACCCCAGGGGTGCTGTGGGCGGACCCAGGGCTGTGGGTGGAGCTGGGGCTCTGGGCAGAGCCAGGGCTGGTGGCTGGGCTGTCGCTGCAGTCCTGGGCTGGCTCCCAGCTCCCGGAAGGCTGGACTGCTCGCTCCTGGCCACAGCCCGCCACGGGTCTCTTGCTAAAGCCTTTGGCCGGGGCCGAGGTGGAGAGGGCGAGCTCTGCAGAACCAGCAGGCAAGCGAAGGAACTCGGGCAACACCAGGTCTTCCTTCCTCAGCAGCCCACGCTGGTCATCTGCTCGGTTGCTCTGAGCTTTGGAAATGAGCTCAAAAAACTCTGTTGGAAGAAAATCCACATTGGCCCTCTTTAGAGAGGTTCCCCGGAAGCATGCCATAGCACAGCACACCCGCAAGGGCGCTACAAGCCGAGGCAGGCCAGCGTGCAGTGCTGCCTCCTCGAAGGACTGAGGCTGAGGCCCAGCTGGCAGCAGAGCCCTTCTCAGGATGTGGAGGCAGCTCCGTACCCTGAGGACCAAGCCGTGCACCGGGCCTGAGCACACAGAGCCTGTGCTTCCCGCGTATGTGGTGGAGGAGGGGCAGCCAGTGCTGCCCTGGCTGTGGGTCTCTGGCTAACGTCCAGGGCCCTTTGACACCTGCGCCCAGCTCCTTTTTGAGGACAAGGTAGAAGTGATGGCCAGATGAAGGCACAACAGAGCAAGAGGCCCCAGCTACAGATGAACCCCCAGACCAAGAATGGGACAGCCAGTGGGGTGGCTGGGATGGATGGCCCTCAAATCGCCTACCACTCAGGGTCACCACCTCTGGACAGAGGGTAGTGCTCCTAAGCCATGGGAGAGAAGGCACTATAAGCCTCCCTGTCCTGCCCAAAGCTGGCTCGGGGCAGACGGGTGCCCTGGGCCTTGCACCTGCCCTGCCTCTGTGGAAGTCCTGGCTTAGTCACTGGGTCCACAGACCCTTCTTTGTCGGGCTAGATTTTCACTGTAACTCAAGTTCACCTTTTAAAGACGGGATTTCTGAACTGAGCTTTCTCTAGTATTTAAATCATACTCTGCATTTATAAACCTTAAGATATCTTTTAAAATTCCACATTTCCATAATTCTCAGAAATGCACACGTTCAAAGGGTGTGTGTCTTCTGCCTGGTGGCCACGGAGGCAGAAGGAGTCCTGTTTTTGCTTTCTTACTGTGAGGTTGGACTCACAGCAAGCTGGGACGAGCCAGCTGACTAGCAAGGACTCCCTGGACTACGATTCAGGTCCCAACAGCAGTGCTGGTCCGCTGTCCGCGATTCTCTTTGTTAGGAGCTTTGGGAATAAAAACAAGGTCCACCAGGGCTCTCATCTCCCAGTCTGTCTTCAGGGGTCGCCTGCACCTCTCCTGGAGGCCCAGGGTGGGGTGGGCTGCCTTCTTCAGGGCCTCCACTGACCAACAGAGGTAAGCAAGCCCATGGCCCTCCCAACTGGCACCCCCACCTCCTTTTCACTGGCATCCAGTTCTGCCTGGTGACCCTCAGTGACATGGCCCCCTGATGCCAAATTTTCCACCACCCAAGACAGGGCCCTGGGTTCGTGTCAGGGTCAGGCTGTGGGGGAGCAGGCTGCAGCACAGTGGGTGCTGCTGGGCACAGCAGGGCCCCCTGACTCCACGGGAGGCCTAGCTCTCAGCCTGAAAACTGGGGTTTCAGCAAAGCTATAGCACAAGCCTCAGTGTGACAGGTCTGCAGTCACCAGCTGTGGACAGGGCAGAGTGGGCTTGGTGACTGTACTAGAAACTGGTAGTGCATTTACTAAAAAAACGTGCAAGTTTTAAAAAGTACACATACCCTCTGCTTCGTCCAAATTAATTTTCTGATATTTTTTTTTCCCAATCTTTGCAATAGATTCTTCTCTCTTTGAAAGCCGGGGATCCCTAGCATTTTTTCCATTTTCTCCTTTTATTTTAATAGAATTAGACTTGCCTAGTGTTCTTTCCTCACCCTGCATTAGAAGGAAAGTCAAAGTTCTACTCACATTCCAACACATGACAACACATCATTCACCAGTCATAAGGCAAAGGCTCGGAGGGACACGGTGCGCTGGGGCGGAGCTGCACGCACCACCGAAGACCAAGGGCAAGGGCAGGTCACAGAACGAGAAGCAGTGAGGCCCAGCCACCCCCCACAGGAGGGGAAACCCAGCCTGCTGTTCACAGGGGCGGAGCCAGGCCCGGCAGGGCCAGGAGGAGACCCCCAGGTGTGGTACCAACCCTGCACACAGAGCCTCCGCCAGGTTAATGGGTGACAAGGGGGCTCGTTGGGGAGAGGAAGGGCCAGGTGCAGTGGCAGTGGGGTGGGAGCTAAGAGCTGCCCCTCTGAGAGGGGCGGGGGCTGCAGGGCCGAGCGTGTGGGGAATTACCATAGCCGCGTGGTTTCTGGGGCTGGAGTTCACTGCCGTGCTCGCTCGGCTGGGCACACCTTTCTGCTTATCTGCGGGCGCTGAAGGTAAGAGGTGAGTGTTGGGCTGCACCCTCCACACCAAAGCTGCAGAGGCCAAAAGGCACTCATACCCCTCACCTAACCAGTAGCTAAAGCCAGAGACCCACCACCTCCCGCTGCTGCTGGGTGAGGGCGCCGCACGGCTTCTCTGCAAATTTAACAGGGGACTTCAGGAAGAGTAGTGTTGAAACCTCATTTTGTATGTCATTTGGCATGCACACTCTTAACGCAGGAGTGGTGGGCAGACGGTGACACTGGGAATGGCCCCAGTGCCCCTTGAACACTGCTCTCCTGCTCCCTGCTCAGCCTCATGAGCACACGACTCCCCAGAGGCTGGCTGTGCAGATGCCACAGGCCCCACAGTGCCTAGCCCTGGAGGGAGGCGCAGAACCTGCCAGGCAAGGCTGGTGGCCGCCCTACGGGGGCTGCACACAGCACTCAGCCCACCTGGCTCCAGGGCTGGGGCAGGGACATGACACTCTCTAGAGCTCAGGGCAAGGAAGTGGGAGTGGGACAGGGACAAGTGCCCTGCACCAGGCCCCGTGTGACCCACCTCAGATGCAGCCTTGTGGGAGTCACTTAGGCCCAAGCCCCAGAGAGGAAGGCATGGCCAGTTGCCTGAAACAGCTGTATATAAAGCAAACTGCTCCACACAGATGAGCATCCGTAGTTTCTAGAAAGTTCCTCAGGAGACAGGCTCCCTGCTGTCCCTGCGTTTGGACAGTCCTTTGGGCCACACCTCTGCCTGCAGCAGCTACAAGCAAGCCTTCCCCTCCTGGACTAAGTAGCTTTCCTTAAGGACTCCTCAGTTCTCCAAAGGGGTGCAGACTCCTGAGGTGTCTGGAGAGAGAGGCCTTTGGCACTGAGGTGCCAATGGGGAGAGCTCTGTGAACACCTGCCTCATGGCACATATGGGCCACCACAGTAGGACAAGCCAGGAGAGCCAGCCTCAGCCCCTGCTGGATAGGGCCAGAGGGACAGGCCCCAGATCAGGGCACTAGGTGAAGGACCAAGGGGCCCAGACCAGGTTGCATGGCCCTCGGCATTCCTGTTTTGGAGTGACTAAGGCCTCCCAGGAAGAGAGCACCTTCTAGTACTTTCTAGCTATAGTGCTCTGACACATGAGCATGGGGGGCAGGGGCTGCCACCCCTTCCTATAGCTGAGAAGATGCACCCCAGGCAACTGGGCCTCCTTCTGCTGGTCCTGCTCTTCCTCCATGTGGGGCTGAAGCAGTCTCCATATGAGAAATGCTGCATTAAGGGTCCTCTGCCATGTTGGGGTCAACAGGCCCTCAGGAGGTCCTCAGCCCCAGTGCACACCATCGGGGGTAGCATTAAGAGACCACAGCTGCTCAGCAGCTAGACGGTGGGCTGGGCCAGCAGGTGGTGATTTGCTGCCTGTGCTCACCTTTTCCTCGGGAAGGGACCTTTTCCTCCAGGACAACTCTCTGTCCATCCAGACTCGATATGGGGGCACCAAGGTCCAGGGGCTCCTTCTCTCCATTCTAAAGGCAGAGATGGTACATTGAATAATTTACTCAGATCGGAGCCTCTGGGTTAGTTGCTTCTTGACAGCCTCTCACGCCAGCTGGCCCTGGGGTCAGGGCTGTCTGCCAGGGTGAAAATGGAAGTGCAGTCCCTGAGGAGCTGGCATGTGGCTCTGCCCACCAGTCACTAGAGGGGAGACTGGAAACCCCTGGCGCATGCTGGAACACCTCCTTCCGCAGCTGGAAGGTTTGCCAGTACTCAAAAAACACTCTCTGCTATTGATCTCAGTTGGCCTAGGTCTCAATACGACTCACAGCCTCCATGTGACTAGAACCACTCGGCCCGTCCCACACACCATCCTGAGAGGTGCCGAAAGCAGCATGTGCCCACTGCAAAGCAGAGAGCAACGAGCAACCACAGGAGCAGCTCCGACTCCACAGACCCCAACTCTTGTCTCTGGCCAGAGCTCTTTTCCTTCACCAAAACCCCTGCTTAAAAAAGAACACTTGAGGGCTGGGGATGTGGCTCAAGCGGTAGTGCGCTCGCCTGGCATGCGTGCGGCCTGGGTTCGATCCTCAGCACCACATACAAACAAAGATGTTGTGTCCACTGAAAACTAAAAAATAAATATTAAAAAAAAAATTCTCTAAAAAAAATATTAAAAAAAAAAAAAAAAAGAACACTTGAGCTTAAAGTTCGGCACTTTCAATTCCCCTCGGTCAGGAGAGCACGGAGAGTATCAAATGCATGTTGGGGCTGGCTATGGGCTTGGGAGAGGCCGGCCAGTGCCCTGTGGTCCCCAAGCTCTAGCTGCAGCCTGCCCTGTACTGACTGCCTGAAAGACAGAGGCAGACTCCACACCACAGCACTCAAGACAACACAGCACCACACAGCCAGACCACTGACTCTGCTGCTGGCCAGTAAGTGCCCATGGGGACAGGACTCGTGTGGGCTGGGGAAGGAGCACTGCTATCCTGCTGCCCAGTGTTCCTCTCCCTAACCTCGTTCACACAACAATGGGGCGGGTGGACCTTTTCCTGTCTGTAAGGGGCAGTCGGGAACTGGGACAGTGCACTGAGGCCTAGCAGAGGCCTGGCCTAGCAGCTGGGTGGGGTGGGAGGGCTCTGCTTTCTGGCAAATCTGCACATGGTTGTGTGCGTGTCCCTCTCATTATGGTTTCCGGGAGCAAGACCACAGGGCAAATAATAGACCTTTCCAAAGTGACCACGGCACAAATAAACAACAGGGATCTCCACTCGGTGAGAGCAGCACAGGGCACGGTCCCCTGACCAGGGAAGACAGTGCTGAGGCGAGTCATGCTGCTCTGCCCTCGTCCCCAAGGAGCAAGCCCCGGAGGCCACAGCGGGCCACACTCACCAGCCTCACCAGCAGGCTGCCAAGGTCCAGGCCATACTTGGCCACCACTGGCCGCAGCACCTCTGTGACAGGCTTGGTGGGCTTGGCCTTGAGTCCCACGGACCGGTTAATTGGAACGAGATCCAGCCTGGGGAGGGAGCATGAAAAAACTCATAAAGCACTCACACCTGTGCCTGCTGGGAGACCTCGGGAGCACCAGTGCAGAACCACCACAGTGTGGCAGGCCCAGCCATCAGCCCAGCCTGCTGCAAGCACCTTCCTCCATGCAGGAGCCCAGTTCTTTCTAGTTTGTGGAGCTAGGCTGAGCAGGGGGTCACAGAACTCGTCCTGCACAGACATCCAGAGCTTGCGGTGCAATCTGGCCACCTCACATGCCCACCAGGCAGAGAGTGCCTGCCTCCCTTGCCCTCTGTGGTCTTAGGGCCAGAGCAGCCCATCTGCAGGACACCTGCATCCCACCCGCCATCGTCAGGGCCTGCCGGTCCTCACGGCCTGTCACAGGACAACCGCACATCCACTGGGGGAGAGCCCAGGCCAGCAGCACCGCTGGCAATGTGGGGAAAGTCCTGAAAACCAGAGGACTCTCCAAATGGCACATGCATCATTCTCTTACCGAAACAAAGTACGCTTTTCTAGGCGCAGGTCCCTCGAGGCTAAGATGCTGCTGTCCTGATGCAGCACCAGTGGCTTGGAACAAAGAGACCACAGTTAGAGGGGAGCACACAGCTGTGCAGAACAAAAGGGCAGCTTCGAAATAGCCCTGCACAGAGAAGGCTGTCCCTCTCCAGGTGCCAGCCCCGTGTCACATGCAGCCACTCCCAGCAAGCCCACCCAACACAGAGAAACCAGACAGCCAAACGCACTTAGAGGAGCCCATTGGCAGGTCCACATGGCCTGTACCTTGTCCCCGCCCACCAGGAAGAGGTCCACAGCAGCCCCATTGATGCCATGTCGCTCACAGAGTCCAGTCAGGACCTCTTTGATGGAGAACCCTGCCTTGACAGCCACGGCACAGGATGTCCCGTCCGGGAGGTGGACACGACAGTGCTTGGCAGTCTTGTCTCTCTCAGGTGCAGAGGTCCTGCTGGTCTCTGCCTACGGGGCAGGGAACAGGCAAGTTAGTCACAGGTGCAGGCGGAACCTCCTGGAGCTGATCCCAGCCTGGCTTAGGGACCCAACAAGCTGTCTGTCCCACATGCAATTCTGACACCTGCAATCCCCAAGATCAACCCCACTGTTACTGGGTTTTCTGATCACTGGGAAGGAAGGGCACCCACCTCTCAGAACACGGGCAATGCACTTTACAGGCTGTCAATCTAAGCAAGACTGTCCTGTGCGGAAACAGAGCCCCACATAGGTAGGGTCACTGGCCACATCTCATCCTGACCAGGAAGCAGACAGCCACATGGCAGCTCATGGTACCAAAGCAATGAGGACAGGCCACCTGAGCACAGCACTGGCCCTCCCAGGTCTCTCAGATCCTCTGCATCAGCAGTGCCCTGCAGGCGTCCTTCTGCTGGCCTGATGCCACTTCATCATCACCAACTCTGCCTCAAGGCCTCAGAGTCCCTTTCACCAAGGCACTATTTCAGAAAATGGGCCAGTTGGGACCATTTCTGAACAGTGCCCTTGCCTGTATCCATTCAGCTGTTTCCAGGAGGAGCGTGGCCACCCTGGATCCTGGGCTGGCAGATGGGGCTGACAGTACCAATGCCAGTCGGGGCCTCCAGAGGCCACTCCGCTAGGCTCATGCTTGGCCCCTGAGACCCCACGGTGTTGATAGGGGAGTAGCACAGGAGTAAGACTAGGCTGGATGCTGGATGATGGTGAGCATATAGTCCCATGGCCAGCCAAGCCAAGGGTCAGAACGAGGACACCAGCCACCAGGCCAGGGGACCAGAGACTTGCATGAGGCAAACCTAGTCAGCAGGACCACCCAACTGACCCACAGACAGCACAGTAACAAACGATTCTTGTTCTGAACTATCCAGGTGGCAGCAACAGTTAACTAAGGGCTGGAAACCCCTTAAATGGTACTTAGTGTAACTGAAGAAGAAATGACAGTCTACATTAATTAATTCCACTTGACAATTTTGAATGGCAGGATGCGGCAACCAATAAGGTTTCCCAAAATTCTTGTCAGACAGAAGCTAGCAGATCCTAACCCATGCAACCAGGGCCTTCCACACTGGAACCCGGGGCCAGAAGGAGCACAGCAGCAGAGAGTGAGAGACAGCTAGAGTGGGGGTCACCGGCTATGCCTGGCTCCCTGGGTGGGCTGGGGGAGCAGAAGCACTGGAGACCCTGCAGGCAGCGGCACAGACAGGCATGCTGGAGTTAACAGGATGGTGGCAGGGCACCTGGGTTCAAAGCAGCTTGTTTGCTCCATGTGGGGGTTCAACAAATGTGAACTAAGTTAGAACAAAGGGTTTAAGAAATAAAGCCAACACTAACTTAGTCCTTCAGAAGCACCCCTCCCCATCTACCAAATAGTTTTCCCCGCTGCCTCCAGAACCCAGGAACCCGGGATTGGGAGAGCTGTTCTTTGCTGCCATGTGCCCAGCTTGTGAAGTGATCCCTGGGCTTTTCATGAGACACACTTCATCCGTCAGCTGGTGGGTACAGCCTGTGTCCCTGAGGCGAGGGGAGGTGGTAACTCACCAGGTCCAGGCTCCCTGACGACGACACAGAGCCCTGGGACTCACGGCGGCACAGGCCTCCATTGGCATGAGGGGAATCTTGATGAGGGAAACAGACTCAGATGAGCCCAAAGCTCCAGGTGTGTCCTCCTCACTACACACAGAAACCCCACCTCCACCTGCTGCCATGGGCTGAACAGATGACAGGACAGAAAGGAACACCAGCACTTCCTGCTCACAGAGGCAAAAGCCTGGGCTGACACAGCCCCCGAGCTGTGCAGGATTACCCCTGCGCCCTGTGCCCTGCACCGCCCTGTGTGCTCCAAGCTCACACCCCAGTCATGGCAGGTGCCCCACAGAGAGGCTGTGTGTCTTCAGTCACATGCAGACATAGGCAGCTCTCAAAGGGCCATTCCTGGGCCTACATAAAACTCCCATGAACAAAAGAAGATAGCCAGCTGACGGCCACTTCTTATCAGTGATCAGTCCACATCTTCTGCAAAGTCCTACAGAGCCAAGAATGGACTGTGGCTAACAGCACTGACGATCTCTTAGGCTAACCTGTGCACCAGATAACTGGACAGAGAGGACTTCTAAAACCTGGGCCTACTCCTGAGTCAGGCTGGGGGTGGTCAGGGCTAGAGATCAGTAAAACAGCGGTCCCAGTGACCTCCTAGCCATTGGCCCACCCCAAAGTGGACTTCCAGGCTCTGTCCAGGCCCTGTTGAGGTTGAACTGGAACATCTGAACTCTGGGGAGTACCAGCCATCGGGATTTTAAAAGACCTTTCCAGATGGTTCTATGGGCCTTGCCAGGTGTGCAATGCACTATATGGGGCCCACACTCCCCGTCTCCCAGGAACTCGGGAGCCCCAGCCCCACCTGATGACAGCATCCGTCCCACAGGTGGCCCCTTGCTGAGGTCTCACTGTCTTTGCTTTGAAAAGACCACCTGCCAGCATGACCAGGAGCTTGGGGCTGGCCAGGCCCCCACCTGCTAGGGTCTCCCAAAGGACAGGAGTGAGGGTAGCTCCAGCAGCTGCTCTGAGGGAAGAGGCAGCGAGTGCACCAGCCGCTTGGCACAGCTGTGGAGGTCGGGGCCTCCTGCTTGTCTCCCTTGGGCACCCTGCCTTGTTCTTGGGGTCACTCGTAGTGTTTACTGCCCAGTTTAAACTAAGGGACCAAAAGCTTAGTGTCAGCCCCATTCCTTCAGGCCGGATCCTCATCCCTGAAAAATGATGTTTCTCTAAAACCTCCAGGGAAGAGAGTCCTCCCAGCTCCCTTGGCCTTCTCAGTACCTGGAACCGGCGGTTCTACCTCTCTCTGCCTGCAGCACGTATGCTCCCAGCCTGCCGGCCCACGGCACTAGGGACACAGCGTAGCCAGCAGCCAGCAGCAGCCTGGGCTTCTGAGGCGGCTGAGCACTAATGAGCCTGCCTTTCACCCTCCAGTCACCACAGGACTCTCATCAGTATCAGAAAAGTCAAAGGTAAAAGCATCTGGAATGGGCAAGCTTTTATAAGGTCTACAATAACCAAGAGCCATGCCTGGGACATGCTTCAGACACCTAAATACCCTCACATCTCTAACACACGGAAAAGGCGCATGCTCACCTGGGAGCACAAGCCTAAAAGAGACCTGGGCAGAGAGCCAACTGCCCCTGGGTGGACAAACGATGGCACACTTGTCTTCTCTTCTTACTTGATGATCTTTCCCAAATTTTCTAACAAACACCTCTCACTTTGATAGCAAGAAGCAGCAGGAGAGGGACACAGAAGTTGGGAAGTTCCGGAGCTGGCCTGCTTCCCTGTCTGGCCCCTTCCCAGGCATGCACCCCCACCCTGGCCTCTCACTGTGGGGCACAAGGGCTGCATCCCCGGGACAGCAGCTGCAGGCCCTCTGGACGTGCACACACCGTTGGCATGGTCCCCATGCTCCTTCCTCTTCTGGGACCGCCCAGTGCTCCTATTCCTTGACCAAGAGAAAAAGGCCCCTTTCCGTTTCTTCTCATTGTCCTCGTCCCCCACGTCTTCATTCAGGGATCTTCCTGATTTTGACTTCCCACTTAACTGTCAGCAAATGGAAACTTCAGTTAAAACAATGCGAAGTTATCTTAATATTACATGAAGTGCAAAAGGGGCTGAAGCCTGAGCTGTAAGCCTAAGGACTCTGTGGAAACATCTACATCTCTGCAGGTCAAGGGGCAGTCCTCGCACCATCGCAGCACATGACTCGGCCCTGGGACCAGCATCACCACGTCTCCAGCTGGTGAAGGGACAGGCAGGCACAGCCTCACTCCCACTACCTATGCAACAGCCCCTCACAGGTATGCGCGCCCGTGGCTTGAGGCTGGCCCCAGCACCTTTTTTGGAGTGGACACGCTGGAATGGTCGGAGCTGATGCTGTGCTTAGAGGCAGGGCTGCTGGGAACCTGCTGTGAGTCTGGGAGGGCGCGGCCTTCCACCTCAGCCAGGATGCACTCTTGATACAGCTGGGATTTCAGAAAGCGAGTGTAGCTATCAAACTTCATCAGGTTGAAAATCTGGGAGCAAATGCAATGCCACACAGTTAAAGAAGGAACTGAATACTCGTCCCTGACCAGGTCCCAGGTGGCCACGGGTTTACACCCACCACCTGGCCCTGTTCAGGAAGGATAGCATCTTAGCCCAACCCCACAGGCCCGAGGGTATCCAGGCTGATTCTCCTGCACCCTGCAGAGCTCACTCTTTCTCTTCACAAGACAGCTTTTCCTTCCTCCCTCTGAAACAAGCCATGTGAAGCCAGCAGCTGGGGATCCCACAGAGGGAGAGCTGCCTGGAGAAGACCTGCTTCCTTCTACTCAGGATGTCACTCTGGCGAACCCACAGCACAGCCTCTGGCAGGGGCAGTGGAGCATACAGCTGGGTAGCCCTGGGTCTCATCACATACACTCCCAAAATTAAACCAAGGCCAACAGACAGCCCCTGGCTGGTGACGCTTTGCCTTCGTGATGATGCCAGGTGAGCTGTGTTCCAGTAAGGTGGGCTCAAGCTGCCTACTTCCAGTCTGGATCCGCCCCTGGTTGAGTGCCTGCAGTGTGGTCCTCTCTTGAACACTGGGTGGCAGCAGCAAGCTGCAGCACCCACTCTGCCCCCACCAACACAGGCTGACACCAAGGATCCATGGTGTACCAGGTGGCCGAGCACAGGTGTTGGGTAGGTGGGGTGCACTGGTGGTTTTCACCCACTCGGGTTCACCAGGCCTCAACCCTGCCCTCAGTCAAGGGGTGTCTGGATGCATCAGCCCAGAGCATGTGATTCCCTGTGCACACACACACACGCCTAGGCATAAGCGCCAGGCCTCTGCGGTGCAACCTTCCTACTTTAGCCCAAACAAAACCAGCCACTTTCACCTGAATTCCCCTGGGGTCAAAGCTACCCACCCACACCCAGACCTGTCAGCAGCTCCCTGGCGAGAGCTGCGGCTCCTGCCTCTGGCCTGGCTGGGATTCTGGCTGGGATTCCTGGACAGGGCCCCATGACATCACCTGGAGCTGCTGCTCCTTGAACATGTCTGGGTGAGGTGCATTGAGAATGTCGTCGGCTAGCTGGGCCTGGCTGTCGATGTTGACAGGGGTGGTGGCTTTGCTGCACAGGAATTTACTGAAAATCTCCCGGGCCCTGTGGGAAAGCTGAGATGGCACAGAGCCTGAGCAGGAGCACGGCGCTCCCCAGGCCTCCCACCATTTCCCTGCAGCACTCCTGAGGCCACAGGAGCCCTGGGACCACGACCCACGCTCATGGGCCCCAACCAGTATTTCTGCCTGAGGCAGTGAATAAAGGCAGACCTGTGAGAACCATAGAACACATTCCCTGTAAGCTTCGAGTAGCTGTGCTCAGGGTGCCAAGACTCAGCAGCTCCCCTGGGAGGGACCCTCACCCCAAGGATGGCAAGTGGGAGTCATCCAGGATACCCTCGCCCAGTGGGAACAGGAGAGTGTCAGGAGCAGACACAAGGCCCCCGAGTAAGCGCAATCCTCACCCACATAGAAAAGGGTGCCAGGGCACTGTCCCAAGTGTCCTTTCAAGTTCCCTTTTAAACCATGTCCCTTTGCAACATGTCGGGTGCACAAAGTCTGTGGCAGAGCTTGCAGCTCAAGGCATTTGTGCAAATCATGTTTAGGCAAATTAAAAATCACACATACTTAAAATCTCATTCAGAAAAAGAAGTGGCTTTCTTCAGCTCTTGTGAAAACATTCCTTCCTCAGCAGCTCAGGCCAGGCCCGAGCTAGCCCTTGGAGCCACCCTTGTAAGGCCCTGGCCTGCAGACCCACCTCCTTCTTGTCATGTGCAGGAACATGGTTGAAGTATTCACAGGCCTGCCAGAATAAAATGTTCTCTTCACTGAATTCCTTCCTTAGGAAATCCTAAGAAAAACAGCAGAGGTGAGCAGACCCACCCAGATGTCCCCCTCAGGGCTGGCCTGGCCTCTCCCAGTGTCCTCTTGCTTTGCCTTCTGCCCTTGAGCAAGCTGCAGGGTCTCTCGCTACTGACCCGAGGCCCTCAAGAAGAAACTGGGGAGCTCTCAGCACTAAGGACGGTGGCTCTGGTCCACAGTGACCTTCTGGGGAGTACAGGTGTCTTCATAACTGGACCTAGCCACACGCACCTGGCTTCCAAGCACTCAGAGAAGCCCCCAACGCCCATTGCTATAGATGTCTCAGACAGGGAGGGGAGACCCCAGACCCTGAGGGCCTTGGGACAGAGGGCAGGGCAGGAAGGCAGGCTGGGCCAACTCCCTGTGTCCAGCCCACCCTGGGCTAGGTTGGGGAGATGCATGCAGGGGGCCATTCAGGGCCTACAGGGTGACATGCTCTCTGGGATCTGAGGCAACTGGCCAAGCCCTGGGTGGTAGGTCCCACCCAAGCAGCCTCAGCAAGGAGTCCAGATGCCCCTACTCACAGAGAAGTAGCGAACACCAACAGGGTCCTGCAGCAGACGCTCGAACGACACAGCCCAGCTGGCGACCCTCCTCTCGCGCAGGCGCCGGCAGCTCTGCACGCTGGGGAGACTGGCATTGCTGCTCAGGCTGTTGTTGCTGACGCAGTCCTTCAGGTCAGCACCCGTCAACTCTGTGAGACCAGCACAGGTGCACCTGCACCCCTGCTCTGCTCCTGCCCAGAAGTGCTCCCTACCCAGGTGGCCACAGCACCCACACCTAGCTCTATTCTCTACAACACTCGTTCAGTCAACAACATGCTCCGCATCTGCAACCTGGACACTAGACACAGCATGCACAGAATGCACTCTGCCTCTCAGGCTGCACACGCACCCTCATACACACTCACAATAACAAACCACGACCATGGGGGAGAGGGAGAAGCAATAGCTTAAACAACACAATGCACACACACCCAGCTCTCGGCACATGGCAAGGTCAGACCTGACAGAGGCACCATGGAGCAACAACAGTGGAGGGGCAAGGGCCAAGTCCCCCAGGTGAGGTCCTGGCCAGCACACGGGGACTCCTGCAGCAGAGCCTGACTGGCAGATGCTCACCACGCACACAGCTGCAGCTTGGGACTTGTATGCATGCTGCACTCGTAGAAGACCCTGGGGTTTCCACAATGCCCACATCTATGTATTCAATTTCATGTCACTTGATGTCTCAATGACTGGTGATCACAAGTGGAAGGTGCCCAGAAAGCCCCTGTCCATCCCCTTGTCCACCTGATGGAGCGGTGTGGCTACGTCCCCACCCCGAGTGCACAACCTAAGCTCAAGAGGAGGGACGTGGGCCTGTGTGCGCGGAAGCTCCAGGGACCTCACACACTGCCAGAGAAAGTGCCCTCTGCACAGGCAGGGTGCCTTCCACGGGGCGCTGTCCTGTCAGGTGAGCCAGGCACGTTTGGCAGAGGCCCACTAACGCAGGCACCTTGCACAGCGTTCTCACAGTCTAACGAAATGTCATCATTTCACGTGTGGCTCTTCATCTGCTCTGAACGACAACGGCCTTGACCTGCTGTGCAGGGTAGGCCATCCGGGCTGGCCGGCCACGCAATCAAAGCCACCAGAGGAATTCCCAGGGAGTAGTAATGGACTTGAGCTCCAAGTCAACCACTGAACGGCCCTTACCAGAAAGGACTGTCCAGAGGTGGGAGGAGAGGCGGGAGATCTGGGAAGCAAGGGCAGTGGTGAGGCCCAGCCTCTCTGCATGGCCCATCTGTAGACAGTGGAGGGCGTCAGCCATGCCTGCCACCCCTGCCACCCCGCTGGGCACTCAGCCCAGGGCCTGGAGGGCCTGAGGGAGGCCCTACTGTGCAGAGGAGAGTTCAGAGAAACACCCTCCGGTGAGGAGCAGAGCCAGGGGTCTGACCTCCAGCCCCAGAGCTGAGTCTGCAGAGCAGTGAGTGCAGCAGCACAGGCCACGCCTGGCAGAAGATGCTCAGAGCTCAACCAACAGTGAGATGAGAAAAAAGAAAAGTCAAAGAGGAGTCATGTAATTCACACTGCTACAGAAAAGGCTCAAAAGAATTACGTAATAGGACCAGAACTCACACAATTTCATGTTTTAACCACCATGTCATCCATGCTATTTTTGAGATAAATATCCATGTAGCATTAGCCACCAGAGTGCCTAAGGACAGGAAGGAAAGCTGTGGCCAGGACGTGGCACACAAGCTGTGGGCGGCTCATCTGGAAGACACAGGGCTCACCACAAGGGACACTTTTGTGGCAGGGTGGTGCCATCAGTGCAGCCAGCACTGCTGAGAGCCGAGGGCACTGCAGGGCCATTACTATGCAGGCCTCTCTGATTTGCTTAAAAGGTCCCAGCACCCCAGACTCCCCGACACAGAAGGCTCTGCAGTTCACACGGGCACAGCACACACATGAATTCAGACTCACTCGCACACCCCCACCCTTCTCTGGGGCTGGGATCCTGGCAGGGACTAGCCCTCTACATTGGACCCCTGTCCAGCAAATGCACATGCGGTATCAGAACAGGATAGGCCACATGTGCCCGCCCCTGAGGAAGACTAGATGTAGGAAGACGGAGGCACAAAGCAGGCAGGCCATGTGGCAGGCCGGCTCCACCTGCCACCACCACGTGCCACTACTACACAGTACCTGTGGGAGGGCCATGTTTGGGGGCAGGGGTGGGGAACAGGCCATATCTGAGGAACTCAAGCTATATTCCGTCCTTCCAAGGCACTGAAGCCAACCCAAGTGGCCCAACAACTTAGACGAGAAGGAGAGAGTCAGAGAGGGGGAAAACCTGGAGACGGTGTGAAATACCGGCTGGGAAGAGCGCTGGGGGGAAGGCACAGTGTCTGTTCAGACAAGACCCGAGCCAGGTGCTAGTGCCAGCATCTGAATCTGCACATGGAAATGCCACAGCTCGGACCGAGGATGAGTGTGAAGCTGCAGAGACAGGGGAGCAGCCAGCCACGCAGCAGGCAAAGGCTCCTGGATGCGTGACACAGGTTGGACCTCACCATGGTATGTTAAGGTGGATTCCATTACAGACCCGACTGGCCAAGAGCAGGCTCAGCCAGGCTGTGCACAGAGGCCCGGCCTGCATGCTGGGGAGCATGAGCTGCCACCCGGGGCCACTGATCCAAGCCCCACAGAAGCATGTCCCCACACCCCAGCTGGCATGTAAGCCAGAGGTACTTGCTAGGCATCCAAGGGCACGAACAGCCAGGGCAGCCTGGGTACCACGCCCAGGGACAGAACCAATGCCGGCACCGCACAGAGGCACCCACCACGAGAACACTGCTGTCGAAATCCTGACCTGTGGGCACACACTACTTTTTATAAAAAAATAAAATCTGTGAAAACCACACAAAGGATGAGGGGTTAGTGGTGTCCAGTCTCTATTGGGCTCCATGAGCACCAACCCAGGAAGAGGTGTGATCAGAACCCCAAAAGCAAAGTCGGACCAGAACTCACACACTGCTGGCATACGGCCTGTGGCAGCTCAGGTCCCCACACAGAACGGGGGTGAGGGCATCACCTATCTTTCAGTGTTTTGAGTGAAAATTTTGAGGTGACCCTTACAAAATGTAACACTGTATTCAAAGCACTCTGCACGGTGTGAGTGCCCGACACTTTCCCTCCAGCTGCTTCTCTTAGGCCATAAAGGTTGCACTGAGAACTGAGGAGGGGCAGAAGGGAACCTTGGGGAGCCAGCAAGAGCCTCCTATTACAGGTGCACTCACGCAAAGGCCCTGTGGCAGGAGAAAGTGGAACATGGCTAGGTTTCAACCAGGCTTCCGGGGCCAATGCAGCAGGAGCAGAAGGCAGTGGGGTGTCACCCTAAACAAGGGAGTGCTCGTGCTCATCACAGGCCCCTCCGGCTCCTGGGGAGGGTGAGCGCGAGGCTGCCAAGGCACAGGTCCAGCTGAGGTGCTGGGGGCCTGGACAGGAAGCAGGGGAAGACGGGTGAGGGCTGGCCCAGTGGGCTGCAGAAGGCCCAGCTAAACCCTACAAAGGCAAATGGAGCTTTCATTCCTCAAACTAAAGTCGTTTCGATTCCAGCAACGTGTCCTGTTGGAAAGCACCCACCTCCCTGCTCATGGGCACAGCTACTGGAGGGCACTGGAGCCTCCACAACAGAACCTTGGCCCTTCCCAGCCAGCCCCCAATACCGCCTGCCAGCAGCTCAGCACCCACCACTCCCTCTTCTATCTGGGCTCCTGTCCACACCCCTTGACACAAGCCCAGCCACCTCGGGTGTGCTGGCCGTGGCTCTGTGCAGACTGCAGGACATGCTCTGTTTGGGAATCAATGAACAAAGACTGGTTCAATACTGAGGTCAAAGGGAACCCCTATCTTAACTCACCTCATTTTCATGAGATTTGGCAAACACTAATATCTTTCTATGACTCATAAATAAATACTGACACTTTGCAAGCTTAAGAGAGTAAGAAACTAACATTTTGGAAAAAGCAAACCACTAATCCCCAGGTGTTCTGGGATCACATTCACCAAGTGACCCCATAGTGTGGAATCTGCACAGATTCTTGAGTGTATCCATCCTTGCCCTTGGGGTCTCCCAGGTTGGACATGGTGCAAGGGTGCAGGCCAGCACCCAAGGGTGCAGACACACACAGGAGGCTGGGCACCTGCCTAGCAAGCAGTCACCTAGTTGCCACGAACAGGACCACTGTCTGCTGTGGTGAAGGCTGTGGTGCAGGTGCAGGTGCCCCCAGTCCCCAGTGCTGTTGGAGGTGAGAGCAGCCGCCCAAGCAGTCGCCCAAGGTCACCGTGCAGGTGACCTTCCTGCACGGTCACCAAGCAACTACTCCTATAAATCCCCCTGATGTGACGCTGCGACAGGGCATGGGCCTCAAGTCCAGCACCGCAGCCTGTAGGAGATGGTAAGAAGGGAGCTAGGAACAGCCTGGCCACCTTGAGCCGATGGCCGCATCTCCAGGACCCCACAGGCTTCAGTGGGAAGTCAAAGGCAGTTAGTTCCCCCATAATAAATTCCTGCAGAATTCCTTTAGTCATAAGAGCTCATCCTGAAATTTTTTATTCTATTTGGACAAAATGGGTACCTGTGCATACAGAAGAGTTCAGAAGAGCCGGTGGTGAAAGCACAGTCCCCAGCTCCTCTCCACGTGGCTCAGCCCACAACACCAAGCTGCCTCCCGGCCAACGCCCACTTCAGCTGTGAACTTGAGTCCACAACTGTCCTCGCCCCACGGAAGGGAGTGCACCTGTATTCAAGGCCCGGTCTGGGGCACCAAGCGGCAGTCGGGCACAAGGAAACACCCTCACTCAAGACCAGGGGCTCGTGAACCACGTCTGGCGGCACCCGCTGGGACTGCAGGGTGGCTCAAGCTTGGGTGAAGCACGCACTTGCTTCCCAAGGCAGGGAGAGCAGGCCTGTGCCCAGCACGTGCAGTGCCCGCCAGGCTCTGTGTCTGCTCTCACTGTGGGCACTGCTTTCGATTGACAGTCTAGAAAAGAAATGCTGTCCTGAGAAGAAAGTCTTACAGCCTGCTTCACATCTATAGAAACCAGGAAAGCTACCACGTTCATGCTGGGGTAGACATGCAGGCTACACGTTGCAAGTTTCTGTAATGCCTTGAGATTCAACTTACAGCTAATCTGCAACTCGTGCTTCAGCCCATCACCATCTCCCCAGGGTGTCACCCTCACCCTAACCTGAACACCAGGAATGCTCGAACCTCAGCTCCAAGCCCATCACCACACAGGCGCACCTGCAGGCCCCGCCCCAGCTAATGCACTTGGAAGCCGCAGACCAGCCTGCCCTGACAACCATGACAAGGTGACAGACCGACAAGGGGTTTTACCTGGGTAGAGCTGATAAGAGCCACTGTGATGCCACTTAACCAAATACTTCCAACCACTCACTGCAAACCACCCCTCAGAGTCCATGCCAGGGCCGGCCGGCACAGCCCCCGCAGCCCAGGGCAAAGCTCGAGACCCCCGCGGGGACATTGCTCCTTAGCTCAGCTTCCCGGGTGGGCAGGTGACTGCAGCTTCTCCAGGGCTCCAGGCAGCCAGCTTGACAAAGGCAGCCCTGGCCCTTCAGGACTCCTGAGAGGAGGCCGAGCCACCACACAAAGCCTCAGAAACCTGCATGCATAATTCACTCCAGACCTCAGACGTTGCCAGCCCAGCCTGAATTATTTAGGATGGCGGAGCACAGGGACAGTGACCATGCCGTCGGCCCACACACCGAGGAGGGAGCCCCCTTCAGTAATTTGTTCTCTACAAAACCAGCAGCAAGGCAGGAAACAGAAGCACTTACAGCTCTCCACGGCGAGGTGTCACACTCTCATTTCTGTATGTATATTATATTAAAATATCTTAAATTAAATAATCACAAAATCCATCTTTCCATGAGAAGATGATCCCTGATCCCTCGTGGTCTGAGGAGCATGTGTCCTCTTAGGTAGGAAGCACCTGCACCAAAGGGAACACTTCCCCAGCACCGCGTGCCGAGCAGTGGCCGGGTGACAGACACTTCTCAAAGGACAGTCTGCAGGGCCAGCGCTCCCCAGGGAAGAAGCCGCACAGGGTCGCCTCTGATGCCTCTGTCCTCACCACCCAGGCCCCAGTCAATCCCTGGGAGGAGCTCTGGGGTCTCCGAGGTCAGGGCTTGTCCTGCAACACCACAGGTGAGGACTTAGCGACTTTCTTCTGTGAAGGGTCTGGCAAGAGCCATTTCCCATTCTCTGGGCCGAGGTCTCTGCCGTCCACTCCAGAGCAGGGTGACTGTGCTCCAATCAGCCTTTACTCTCCAGAGCGGCACTGGCCTGGATTTGGCCCAGGGCCAGTCACTGAGCTGCACACTGAGCGCCGTGCTCCGCACTGGACACTGCTCCATAAACAGCTCTGGGCGGTGGTGAAAGCTGCTGAACCAGTCTCCACACTTCCTATGGAAACAACACTGCAAAGGTTCCCAGTGAGGTTCGGCTCCATCAGGCTCCCTTCCAGACGATGTGCTGCTCAACTGTACCTTTGTAGTGGCACCCCCTCCTCCACAGAAAATCTTAATTAAGCTTCTCCAGAAATCTTCCCCATCATTGATTTCAGGACTGTCAGCACAAGAATCTCTACAAAGGGGTTCAATGTAGTTAAACTCCCTATTTCCTGATGCTCTGTCTTCCTTGGCCACTAGCCTGGAAGAGATCAGCACTCCAGGTGCTGAATGCCCTTTACTAGTTTTTCACAAGCATTTATGGACTATCTAACATAAATAACAACATGTATAATATTTTTTAGAGTGTGTTCGCAAATGCAGAGTGCACTAAGAAAAACAGATTTTTTAACTAGGCCTCTGGCCTTGGACTGGGGCTTCACAGAGATGTTTACATTTCAAAGATACAGAGAAGAGGTTACTGATTGGGCTCCATGGTAACAGCTGGCAGGGGAGGGAAGAAAGGGGAGAAGTAGCTCTCCCCCTTCTCAGGTGCTGTCCTTGAAGGGTTAACTTGCTCAGAACAGTGAAAGAAAAAGCTGCTTTTCCTCCACGGTGTCTGATGGCACTTATCATGAGGCCACTCTCGGGCAAAGGCATGTGCTGATGGACTTGGTGAGAAGGCTCAGGGGGATTTTATGTGAACTTCTGCAGACTGTGAACTTCTGAGCCGCCCCCCACCCCCCGCCCCTTACACATTGGGTATAACGTTCTGAAACTGCCTGAACTCGAGGTTAGGGGGATTGATGGATTACAGTGAAAGCTTTGCCCTCAGAACCTGGCTATAGCCAAATAAAACTGTTTCCTGCTATCTCTGGTGTCCTGCCTCGTCTGTCCCCTGCAACAGTTGAGGCACCTGAAGACACCTCATGGCTCCTGGGATCTAAGGCTGCCCCGCTTAGGGCTACCCCTTGCTGCTCTGGGGCCTTGCACCCTGTGCCACAGATCCCAGGGGTCCTGTAGGCTGGGAGGCCCACACACGTGAAGCAGAGTCACCCGAGAGGGCGCAGCAAGCACAGTCAGGTAAAACCAGGTGGCGTGGAGCAACAGCTCTGCCTGTGCTCGGCTGGCCTCACCAGGGTGTGCTCCCAGCCCTTCTCTGTGTTCTAGAGCTCAGGGGGAACCTGTGACCTTTCAAGACAGTCTTGATCTGGGCTCGTCCAGTGCTTCCCTGTGACTCTGCAGGAGCACCCAGAAGCGAAGCTATGACTTCTTCCCACCTCTCCTGGGGAGGAGCCTGATGTCACTTTATCACACTGGGGGCCACTGCTCCAGCACATGGTTAGTGCCCCATTTTTTTCCCTTGTAATACAGGTCAAGTGTCCTTGGTTCCCAAATCTGAAATGGGAAATAATTCAAAAACCCAAACTTTCTGACCAGGGACACGGCATCGCAAGCAGAAAAGTTCACACCTGACGTCCCCTGCCAGCTGTTACCATGGAGCCCAATCAGTGGGGCACACTCAGGTGCTGATGCACTAACCCACTGTCTGAAATCATCTCTAGGCTCCTCCCCAGGCTCTCTTGTTATGGACAGGCAATATTCCAAAATTTTAAAAATATCTGAAATCCGGGGCTGAGGTTGTCTGTGGCTCAGAGGCAGAGCGATTGCCTAGCATGCGTGAGGCATTGGGTTCAATCCTCAGCACCACATAAAAAATAAAATAAAGATATTGTGTCCACCTACAAGTAAAAATTAATATTATAAAAAATCCTGAAATCTGAAAGACTTCCTTCTGTCCCAAGTTTCTGTGATGAGGGCTCCCAACCTGGGATCAACCGTGGGAACCTGAGCTGTGGCTCGCCAGCCTGTCCATGGTCTGCTTTCTCTGAGGGTCCCCCACCACTCTCCTCCTCCTCCGTTCTAGCCTGGTTCTGTAGCAGGAAGGTCCTGGTTATCAGTCCACTACACCAGCATGGACTCCACGGACTTCACTTCGTCCTCGGCTGACGCTTCCTGATACCTTTCTCTTTTGCTCCTCAGGTGGCCCCTGTGTCCTGCCTAGGAGTCATGGCTGTGCTCTGTGGGGGCAGCAGAGCAGAAGCCTGGAGTCCACCGCACTCTCCCTCTCCAGCCCAGAGGCTGGTCTTCCCTCCAGGTCCTGATTCTACATATCAGACGTGGGCACACTGCCGCTGGGCTTCACTGCTCCAGGCCCCAGGGGCAGGCTGAGGGGACACATGCATGTCTCCACGTTTACCCCTGTGTAACCCTGCTGGAAGCCACAAGTCACACTGGCCCAACCTCAGCCCCTTTCACGCCGCTGGGAAGCGGCCCTTGCACCCTGGGTGATGCACTCTCGCACAGCCTAGAGAGCACAGAGAGTGACCAAGAGCTGCTGGCCACGCCACCAGAGCAAAGCCGCTGCCCAGGGTGGCTACCTGCTTACCCTTCTCCAGATCAGGAATGTAGCGCCCAGGACTAAAGGCACACCTCTCAGAGTTGCAGAGCCCTGTCATCTGCTCAAGACTGCCAAGTCCACACTGGTGCTGGGGGAGCCTGGTGGCCTTGGGGAGGCAGGCTGTGAATACCTGCAACAGGATGGCCAAGGTGGCGACACTCAGCCCTGGGAGAGGCCCGTGGAGCCCAGGTCCCAGGTGACCCTCCCAGCCCTGACCCTTCACACCACATCACATGTCATCAGGGGAGATACCAACACTTTGGGGACTCAGGGCTGGAGCACAAGAGGAGGACCCTGGACCCGCGTCTCGATGCAACACCACAGCAGATGTGTTCCACCTTCCTACCTTCACACTCCTGCTGGCCAGTTTAGACATGGAATTCTGGACCTTGCCCAAGTTCCACATGGAAACCTGGAGGTGTGGGGAGGGCAGTCCTGGCTGCTCAGTCCCCTGAGCTTTCCCCGGGCTCCAAGCTCACCAACTACACACCCAAATCCTGCTACATATTCCTGCAACATCACCCTTTGGGGCTAAGAGTACCTTCTGCACTCCCCAGTCACCGACTGTGGGATGCTTTTCCTGTCTACGTAGCAAGGCATTCTCCCAAAGAGATCTCCCAGGAATTCTGGTGAGGGCACAGGTGCAGGCTCATCCAGCAGAAGGAGGGCACAGGAAGACCCCCCAGTCAGGGCAGGCCCAGGAAGGCCACCCAGCAACTCACCTGAACAAAACTGCCAGTAATCACAGAGCCCAGAGAGTGACTGAACAGAAAAGCCTCAGAACACAGTTCAGAAACTGCCGTTCTGATTCATTCCCACTGCCCATTTCCCAGTGAAGCTGCTGAGGCTTCGGACACTCTCTTAACTGCCTGAGGTCGGGACAGTGACGGAATGGAGCAGGGCAGCTCCCCACTCCCCTGGGAGCTTCCCAGTGCCCCATAGCCCTTCCCACCCAGCCCCAGACCCTGGCCAGACTTCACAACCCTGCAGGAGGATACGAGACCAGACAACGCTTAAAAAAACTCACAGCAGCATGCTGTGAGACACCACAGGCCCAAACGGGAGAAATCTATACCCTAGGTCTGTCCTGGACCGCACCAGAACCATCTGACTTATGACCATCCCGTGAGGCCCAGCAGAACAAACTCTTGGCATGTGACAACGCGGCGAAGCCCTTCTAGAGAGTGAAATGGCAAGCAGATGGGCCAATGCCGTGGGCTCAGAGGCTGCCAGAGTGGGCAGAGCGGGAACCGAAAAGGGTCAGTGTGGGAAGTGTCAAGCAGGGAATGAGACAGCAGACCCGCCACTTGTCACATTGCATTTTTGGAATCCCAGGCTTGGAGCCAACATCTGCGATCATGAGTGGCCCACTGACTGAAGGTGGCATCTGACCACAGGGCCCTGGATGCACTCGGAGGATGCGGTACATTTCTCAAAGATAAGACCCAACTGGATTCACGTCTGCTGGTTTGAACTGAAAAGAACTACATTATTCATTGGGTGGTTCCCTCATGAAATCCATTTCTTTCATTTCCATGAATACAGTGAGCTAGGTTCATGAAGACATCCTTCTCTCATTCTCTCTCTAAGGCCACCCAGGGAGTTGAGCCCTGCTGGCCCGGCCTGCTCCACAGGGGGTCGGGGAGGGGGCGGGGAGGGACACTGTCCACTGCAGAAACACAGGCACCCAAATGCTGGCTCACAAGGAAGACTGACAGTGGTCTCGGCACTGCCCCAGAGCCAGGGGTGGCGGCAGCACAGGTGACTAAGCCCACGGCCTCAAGACCTGCGCCTGCATGGCACCCCACAGGGCGGGTTGGCAAGGACTGCAGGAGGGCCACACTTAGAGGCCACACCTTCAAGATGAAAGAGGTGACAATGAGAGGCACAGACAGTGCTTGTACAACCAGTCATCGGTGGCATCGCTAGCTATGGCCTTCCTGAGGCCTGGATTTTCTGGGGTGGTTATGACTTCACATAATTTCAATAATAAAGGTCATATGTTAATATGCTAGGTATAAAACAAAACACAATGTGATCTTTGTGCCTTTTTTGTTTGTTTTTGAGACACGGTCTTACCATGTGGCCCAGGCTGGTCAACCTCAAGACCCTCCTGCCTCAGCCTCCCAAGTAGCTGGGATTACAGGCCTGCACAACTGTGCTTGGCTGTCGGTACCTTTTATAGGGCTACCAATACATCAAATTTAAAAGCCGTTTGTCCTAATCTGGGGTTCCAAAACTCTAACTGCCTGCCAGTCCCATGAGGTCCTGCTGCCCGAGATTGATGTTTCCCCAGTAGGAAGCTGGCCCAGACAGGGGCCATCCCTGAGGGCTTGCTCTCTCCCCACACCATGCACCCCTCGTGAGGACTCTCTGGAGTGAGCCCCTGAGGCAGGATGTGCCACTAGGAAGCCAGCCATTTCCTCCCAGCGCTGGTAGGAGGCGGGAGATGAGTAAGTGGTAGGCCTCATCTCTGGAACCACTGGCTTCTGTTGCCCAGTTTCCCTGGCCACATGGTGGGCAGGTCACACGGCCTTCCTGTGGTATGTGGTCATAATGGACACTGACTTGCAGGGCTGTGTGAGGATCAGGTGGTAATAACAACTTGCTGACTTCACAGGGACGTGGTGAGAAGGCCACTGTTCACTAGGCACCAGTAAGCTACCTGGTGCTCACGAGGCTGCAAGTGTACAAGATGTGTATGTGTGCAAGTGTGCAAGTGTGCAAGATGTACAGACTCCTATAAGACCTGGCACACAGAGGGCACTCAATAACATCAGCTAATAAGGTCATCTGCTCTAGACTCCAGCTAGCAAGACAGTGCAAGCCGAGAGGCACATGACTTCAAACTACATGTGTCTTGCAGCTTTGATAGAAAGTATTTCATAAATGTGTATCAAACCTGCAACGTGAATCTAAAATCTCTACTGATCATTCCCTAAAACCCCCAGAGAGAACCCAGCTTATTAACTTGGTGCTAATTCTTCCAAATGTCCTTTCACACTGAAACACATACGTGCTCCTGCTGAGGTCTGCTCTGCGAGCCCTTCCGGCTCAGGTCCTGTGGCTGGAGGATGATATTGCTGATGAATAACAACTATTTAGTTTCTTCCCTTCTGAGTTTAAAGTTCATATGCACACTGTTCCTGTCTTTTGGTACTGGCCAGGCCCACCATGCAGAGCTAGCTGGTTACTGAGACAGGGACACTCTTGTTCCTGGCTCTCATAGCAGTGCTCCTGACACCTGACCGTGGGCTCTGAGAATCACCTAGCCCACCCCCCTTGCAGCGTGAGGACCTGCTCCTGTGCCTGTGACACTCCACCCTCCAGAGAGCCTTCCCCAAGGCAGGACTTTGCTTTATTCCCCACGTAACCCCAGTGTCCACAGCAGTTTTCAGAATGGAGTAGGAATAATTGTTGAATGAATTCATGGGGACAAAAAGGAGAATTTCCTAATCTGCCTTCCTCACACAACCCATGGTTCCTATGAATGCACTTTTTAAAAAACACTGGTGGGTTCAATTTGCCCATATTTTATTCAGGAATTTTCCATATTTGTAAGTGAAACTGTCAGTAACTTACTTTTCTTGCGCTGGTCACCACCAAGCTTCAGTCCAAGCCTGCTTTGGAGAGAGCAGAGCTTCTGGCCTTGCAGGCCAAAGGCAAAGCTCAAGGCACCTGCTGCCCCCCAGGGTGGGCTCATCCCGCCCTCGGCTCTGAGGCCAGGCTGCACACCATGTGGTGGCATGTGCTCCTGCAGAGCAGCAATTTTGGGGACTGTTGTCTTGTTCTGCCACGTCACCCCAGGGCCCAAGTATGCCACCCAGACCCACTCCAACAGCCTGGTTCCTGGAGGGGAAACACTGGAATGAACCGAAAACCAAACTGCACTAGGCATGTCAGAGGTGAACTTTTGTTTGAAGCACTAGGTTGGGACTGCTTTTTATTGCAATGTCAAGTGTCCCCAGCCTGGTCTGGGCACAGAGCCTCGGGAGGCCTCTGGCTGCTGTTGCCATGTCAGATCTGCCTCCTGGGCCGGCTGACGAGCTGCTTTTCTATAAGCCGTCCGACCTGGCCATCAGTACTTCAGCAGGAAGTAGCTCACAGAATTTTCTAATCACTTCACTTTTCCTCCAAGGACAGTCAGCACTGTCCTTGTCTTCTCCCTGATTTTATTACTTGTAACTGCCAACGACGTATCTTTTGTTTTGTGTTTTATTCTGTTAATTTCTTTCTTTTCTTCTTTTTGGAGACTGGGGAACCCAGGGCCTGGTACATGCTAGGCAAGTGCCCTACCACTGAGCTGTATCCCACTTTTCATTTTGAGACAAGGTTTCTCTTACCTTGGGACCCTCCTGCCTCAGCCTCCTGAGGTGCTGGGGTTAGGTGTGGCCACCATGCCTGGCTTCCTGCCTCCTTACATTGAATGTTTATTTTCTGTATTTTCAAGCTTTCCTCCTACTACATACACTTAAGTCTACAAAATTTTCTCTGAAAACCACTTTGGCTATATTCCACTGGTGTTGAAATGAAGAGCTATAATTCCTAAGCAATTCTAATTGCACTAGAATTTCCATTTTAGTTTGTCCTTGACCATGGATCATTGATGTATGGGTTTTTAACTTTCAAATGTATGGATATTTTTTGTTATCTTTTTGCGGGACAGGTGTCTACTTAATCACACTGCTATCCGAAGGAATGATCTGCCTGCTATAAGTATTTTTTTTTAATTTGGCAAGTGTTCCACTTGCCTTTAATGTTCTCCATTGAGACTGAAGTTCCCTGTCTGCTCCTTGGCCTTCAGGTGCTCTGTGATCTGCACCCCCAGCCCCTGCGTGTGCCCCGGGGCAGCCCCTCCTGCCTCCCACCTGTGCCAGGCCCTTGGCTCTCTGACTGTTCATTCACTCCGAATGATTCTGACAGTAATATTCCAATGCAGTTTTCCTTTTTCATATCTCCCTGTTATATCTTCTTTCATTTAATATCTTTAGTTTTCTTGTGTTGCTTTGTTGTAAGACGATTTCTGAGACTCTTTTTTGTTCTGTTTTGTTGGTACCAGGGATTGAGCCAAGGGCGATTTACCACTGAGCTACATCCCCAGTCCTCTTGATTTTGAGACCAAGTCCTGCTAAGTTACTTAGGGCCTTGCTAATCACTTGCCATCCTCATGGATCAGCTCCGGAGGCATGCGCCCCTACACCCAGAGCTCCTCTGACAACCTAACCCGCCTGTCTCTGTGCTCTCTTCCCATCTGCTGGTCTTGTCATCCTCTCAGGCCCTGCCTTAGGCTCTCTTCTATACCCCCACCCCATGCTCTCTAGCAATTGTTTCCCCATCCATTATTTTGGAAATGCACTAAAACAACCACAGTAACACTTTAATATCCACGCCTACAGAGCTGTCCCGCACCATGCATGTTTCCAAGCACCTGCATCTATTCATGCTTTCAATTCTCACAGATGGGTAGGATGGCTCCTATTGCCCCTGTGTTCCAGAGGCAGGCATTGAGGCATGTACCAGCAAACAGCAGAGCTGGGATTCGAACTCAGAGTCTTCTTACGCTCATACCTGCCCCTCTTAGCTGTCTTCTGGTTTCCAGGCCTCTCCCACTTCTCTCCTCTCTCTCCGTGCTAGGAATGGAGCCCAGGGCTTTATGCATACTAGAGAAGCCCTCTACCCTGAACCATACCCCCGGCTTCCCAGATGTATTACAGGTCTCAGACTCACCTTTTCTCACCGTACAAGCACATCCCACATCACTGATATTCTGATGACCCTCAACCTACACCTGCAGGCAGAGTCTCCAGCCACCACACAGAGTGACAAACATCTAAAACTGATAAGCCAGAGCAGAATCCTGATGACTGCCCACATCCATCTCTCCCCACCTGATCCTAGTCCTTCTCATTTCTGCAAAGACGGAGACCCAGCAGCCCCCACCCTCTCACAGCATCTTCTGTGGCCTCTCATGGACTTGTCCCTGATGTGACGGTGCCCTTAAAGTAAGTCCTTGCAGAGTCTGGCCCACTGCTGGCTCTTCTCTCACTCCACAGCCAGAGTCTACTGGGGGGTGACACCGGGCCTGAAGTCCACTCAGTCCATGCTGGGGTCAGGTGCTTACAGGGGCCGTTCATCTTGAAGAGATGGTTTAACAGGCAAACAAACCAACTCAAATTTAGTATTTTCTCCTGGGGGACAGGACTCAAGATCTGCAGAGGGCAAGACAGTGAGTGGCTACATAGTGAAGATTATGGATACCCAACTACACAATTTTAGAAACCCATTTGTCCTACGCTCAACCGCGCGACCAGCACGCTAGCTTCATACTAGAGGTTCTAAGCATAGAAGTTAACTAGTGAGGTCAAAATAAACACACATAGACTCAATTTACCTTCTTCTTTGACCAGGTCTGAGACGGCTCTCCTTCTGGCTCCTGCCTCGAACCACCCGGGGGGGGGGGGGGGGGGGCAGCGAGGTTTACACAGACTAGCAGGAGAGAGAGGGAGCACGCCAGAGAATGGCCTTTTATTGGGGAACAAGAAATTCAGGGGAAAATTCCACCCAATGAAGGTCGAGGGGGACAGCATTCCAAGGTCAGGGTCAATGACTGGTCTCAGGGTCAATGGTCAGTCACACCCCCACACGGATGGGCTCTCGCACCTAGAAAGGTGGGGATTAGTTCTGACACAGTTTAGCCAGAACGCCTCACACCCAGTCGGGGAGGTGCCCAATCACGTGCGAGAACGGCTTCCCACACTACGCCAGTGGCTGCTGCAGCTTGTGATGACATTTCTGGTAAAAGCACCACACATAGATTCCAAAAGGGCTATACCTCAACCAGCTCACAGAAGCAGATGACTTCAGAGGCTGCCAGAGACTCAAAAACAGAATCCATAATCTGTAAGGAGATGCACAGGCCAAGAGTGACCCAAGCAATCTCGAGAGCTCCACAACCAGGTAGCCTGACGCACCACAGAGTGACAGTGATTGTGAAAGAAGTCCTGACAATAGACAGAGACACCAACCAAATGAATCAGGAAGGCCAGACACAGACTCACAGACAGATCATTTGATCAAGGCGCAGCTTCAAGTCAGTGGGGAAGGACCACCATCTTTCCAATAAAGGGAGCTTCTGAGCAACTGGATGCACATGAAAACGTGACCCAGCCCCTGCCTCCCACCACACACAGGAACCCACGTCAGGGGATCCAGAGCTCACGTGTGAACAGGGAAGCAGTAGTACTTCTACTTTCGTGGTCTTGGGAAGGGCAAAGAATGCTGTAGAAAGGCCTAACAGCTCTGCTCAAAGGGAGAACCATCAGTGGGTAATTTAGGAACTTCTGGTCATGGAAAGAACACTAAGATAATAAAAGGTAAGCCACAGAACCGCACCCCAATGTGAATTTAACCCAAATGCAGGGCTTATCTATCTATGTGAACTCAACACAAAAATCACTTTCAGAATTTATGTTTTTCAATTTTCTATGAATCCCTAAGACAGACACTATGCAGGAAAACCAGCAAAAGCCTTGAATGGGGAACAGTCAATGGCCAGACATGTGGAAATTCACTAGTCCTCAGAGAACTACAGATCTAAACCACATCTGAACAGCCACAGTGGGCACAGACAGTGCCAGCCTCAGGTGGAGCCCTCCCGGCACCCTGCTGTACCACACCACTCGGTGGCCCAGCTGACCACAGTAAAGATGCCAAAGATGACCACCAAGACCTGTGCAGCTGGCAGCCTGACCTCACAGAGCCACCAGGAGGCACGCACACAGTGAACACTGGTGCACTGAACAGGACATTGGCACAGGTGCCAAGCTTCTCTGACACATGAGCACACAGCCCATGAGCCCAGGGCCAAATAAGGGAAGCCACCCCCCAGAGCATGCAATGCATCATCGTTGTTGTTGTTGTTGTTTAAGTTAAAAAAATAGGCAAAACTAGGTCTGGTGCCAGCATTCAGGTCAGTGATCCCCTAAAGGAGTGGGTCTCAAGGGCCCCTGTCTTTCGTTGGGGGCTGAATGCAGGTGTGCTTGTAATGGTGCGTGCAATTTGCAGTACATAAATTATTCTTCAGTAAAAAGTTTTCACTGCTTGAAGAAAAGTTCTAAAAAGAATGCATCTGGAGTGTCGGAACAAGGCAGCAGCATGAACAAGGGGAGAAGAAAGGCCTTTCTAAATTAGTGTCATTTATGTGAGGTGTAATTTGCATAATGACATAAATTAAGGGTTCTAATTAGACATTTGTTATCCACGTTCCTTTCCAGCTGTTATCCACGCTTGACATATTCAAATCGGCCAAGACTCAGTTCCAGAGGACTGTCACTGGAAAAACCCTAGGGCTGTCCCCCTGGAGGAGGTTCTGCACTGGGCACAGAGGCCCATTGCCCCAGTTAGTGGAGTGGAGAGCAAGGTGGGGACCTGTGCCTTCATTTTACCCCAGCACCTGGGAGATTGACCAACACAGAAGGAACTCTTGGGATAAGTGATGGACATGCAGGGGACAGAGAGCCCAGTTCAGCAGAGGCTGGCAGAGCAGCAGGTATCCTGGAGCTGTGCCTCCTGTCCTGGCCCAGAGCTAGAAGTGCTGAGAACCAGGCCGAGCCCAGGGACCTGAGCACCTCCTCTGACCACTCCAAGGTAGGTTCCCCAGAAGCCCTCTCCACCTCTAACACCAGGATCACTGGACCAGGACTCAACTTTTCTTATGCCTAAGCTTCACGAAAGAGAATTCAACTAATAAACCCTTGGAGAAGGGAGGGTACACACCAGCATCCAGGTGGGGTCTCTAGGGAGGATGGGGAATGAAGCCAGGAGGGGATCCACAGTCACTCTAGTGCTGTAGAACCAAGTCCTGAAGCAATCCTGCCCAATGTGCAGACATTACATATGGGAGGGAGGGAGAGACGTCCACGTGGTCACTGGCTTTATTACTATTAAAAGTCTGTTTGCCTGAAAAAAATGCTTTCATGATATAACTACTAATAAAAACTCCCTCCAAAATCTTGCAGAACTAGAAAGAAATGAGACGCCAGGAGGCCTCCATGCTTCCCTGAGAAATCCCGTCTGACTTGAGCACACAGCGTCACATTGCCGGTAGCCACAGCGTGCTGAGCCGTCCAGAAGCAACCATGAAGAACGTGATGCAGGGAGCCACACACAGGGCTCGGGTTGAAACAATGCTTTCACATGATGTGTTACAAATTCACATTCCATCTCTGCTATTTAGCAGACATTTTTTGAAAAGTGTGTAATTAGGCTCTCTGTTTTTTTAATGAGAAAAAAATGTGAATTCACTAAGTAATTCTATATACACAGCCATGGTGCTGCTCTCAAACTTTTTATATCTCCCTTTGTCTTTCATGATTTAACAGAATGTAGAGTCACTTGCCCAAAATATCAGTGACTATAATACTCTACTGTATGTTTCAAAGATGAACACAGCTTAATTCCCTCAAAGGCACTCCAGCACCAAGATCCATCCTCCACCACCAGGCAGCCATCTTTGAAGGTGCTGGACCTGCCACCCCAGGGTGCTCCGCTGGCAGCAGGGACCTGCTGGGAGGACTTCCTCAGCCTTGGGGCACAGAGGAAGGCACCCCTCGCAGATTCTGGAGCTCAGCCTGGGGCTGTGGCTTCCTGTGGAGCCCAAATCTTCAGCCCACAGCCCAGCACGGAACTGCAGTCAAGGAGCTCAGGCCAGCGTGGAGTGGGGCAGATCAGGTCACTCCAAGGACAACCAAGGGCCCCAAGGAGGCTGTCTGGGTACAGCAACACAAGTTAAGGGGAGACCTCCAAATCTCAAACCCCTAGCACAATGAGTCACTTCTAAAGCCAAAGCTAAACTGGAAACATAAAGCACTTGGAAAACAGCCTTGGCCCCAGAGAGGGCCAGGACGGAGCCGGGCTGTACCATGGGACGGAGGAGGAGTGCCAGGCCTGGGGGGAGTGTGCATCCCCACACCTGTCCAGACCCTGACCCCCACGGCTCACAGGCACCTGACAGGAGTCACCAGGCTCAGACCTGGAGTGTGAGGCTCTCCACTCCCAGGAGAGGCGGCTCAGCCCCATCAGGTCTGCTCAGGAGTTTGAAGGAGAGCCCTGGCCGCGCTCGGAAAACTGGGAGCAGGTGGGATGAAAACAGGACGGCATGCCCACCATCGACTTCTCCATTCCCACTAAGCTTCCATTTCAAAACCAAACCAAACAAGCCCTGTCACCACAGCCACAGCTGCCCGGGAGCCAGGAAGAGGGCCTGTCCTGACCGTCCAGGAAGACAAGAGCAAAAGCAGGGAAAGCCAAGGAAGAGTGGAAACAAAGGTTTCACTGACAGGTGTCCCCGGCCAACTGAGCCGCAGTAGCCACCTGGAGGAAGACAGGTGCCATGGCCAGGAGGGCCAGGGCAGTGGCCCAGGCTCCATCCAGCCAGAGGAGCTGCACCTGTGCTCACTTGAGGCTACCGCCCACCCGAGGTGCCTGGATGCTCTGGCTGACCACAGCAGAGTCGTCCTCAAGCACAGCTCTCGTGCTGCCCCTGCACTTGGCACCATGGCCAGCCTTGACCTGCCTCATGGAAGCCACTGTCTAGAGGGGGCTGCAGCCAATAGTGCTGGGAGGACAGCAGGGTGGGCTACAGAGCAAGCGGCAGATGGCGGGAGCAGGTTCTGGGGACAGGAAGAGCTGGGCAGTGGGAAGGGCAAGGCCTTGGGTGTCTGAAGGGTCTCTGGAGAGGAAAGTAGGGCAGCAGCACCCCAGTAAGAAAAGGCAAAAGCCCTGGGGAGACTGCAGAGGTCGGTGGATGGACTGCCGGACAGGGAGGCAGAGACAGAGGTCTGTGTGGAAGGGCTGAAGCTCCGTGGCTGGGCAGAGCCCAGACCCAGGAACTGGGGCTGGGAGACTGTGGGGTCGCAGGCAAGCTCAGGCAACTGCATGGCTTAGACAAAGATGTCCCATGGACATGCCACGGTCCCCTGAAAGCCACTTCCATCTACTGAGCCCCGGCCCTCGGGGCAGACTGAGCTCCATGGCAATCCAGCGCTGTGTGCTAAAGCCCCAAATCAGAGAATCGGAAGGTTTTTCTTCGCATCAACAAAGGCGGCCCTCCACCTCCTTCCCCATTTCTCTTCCTCTCTTCTTTCCCTGCAGAGCCAAGTCCAGCCCAGAACCTGGTGCTGCTAGGCCACTGCAGCCCCTGGCTGGTCCACATTTTACATGTGCTTAACTTGAGACCTTCCTCCAGGTTGACCTCATCTTCTGTTTGGATAATTTCCCACAAGGTAGATCACTGGGAAGCCTTTGAATACTAGAAGGTTCTTCCTTCTCTGAGCCAGAATCTGCAGCAGTTTGCTCTGACCCCTCCTCTCCTGCCTCCCCAGGTGGTCTCTGGCCCCAGTGACAGCCCTTGAAGGCCCCTTTGCTGACAAGACTGCAGGAAAGGCCTTGTCCACCTCCTTAGACGGGAGCTGTGGAGCTGGGGGAGGGCCAAGGGAAGCACCACACGGGCCAGGGCCCAAGGGGGCAGACCGAGTCCTCTCGCTGGTGTGGCCGGCGCTCCATTAGTCACCACAGCCAGCGGTGAGGAGGCAGCGGCGCCCTGCCCTGCCCTGCCCTGCCCTGCCCTGCCCTGCCATGTGAGCAGGCCCTGTACGGCTGCTCCCAGCCCCTGCAGGCGTTTGGAACACATTTTTCCCACAGAAGCAGTATGATACTGCGGTTCCCAGGCCCCCTGCATGAGCTTCAATCTACCACCGACCAGGACTGTAAAAATATCTCAGCGCTTCTTTCCGCTGGCCCTCTCTGCAAGCCCTTTGTACGTATGCCTGTGGGGGCCTCTGGGACGCCACAGCAAGCCAGGCTGAGGTAGTACTGGGACAGGGCCTGAAGCCCAGCAGGTGGAGGAGGGTGAGGAGCACCAGGGCAGGGAGGGCAGAGGGCTGGCTGCCTGCAGCACTCCTCAGGCCTGAGCCCCAGCAGTGTCCCCAGTATCTGTACCTCCATCAACTTCTTGCTCTGCCTTAGTGTCTGTCCCTACCTGGAACAGGCAGGTAATAAGTCCTCGTGAAATTCACAGGTACTCTGAACCAGGCAACTTTCACTCTTACAATCAGAAAAGTGAAGGTGGGAAAGTATTAGCATTTTTTAAAGTGACAAAGTAAAACATATGGCTGAGTACCACTGCTCTGAAGCCCAGGCATGGTCACCCTCTGTCCTCCCTGGCCAGAGCCCACCTCCAAGCAACAGGGCCCATCCCTGCAGCCCAGGGCCTGTGGCAAGGAGCAGGGGCAACAGCAGGGGAATCACCAGCCAGGACACCACTTCCCCAGAGATGGCCTAGGGAGTGGGGGGGGGGGGTGCGAGCAGCCAGGGGCTTCCCACGCTTGGAAAAGGAAGCTTGGAAAAGTTACAGCAAGATGCTGTAGCGAGACTCCCAGGGTTCTGTCCGTAGATAAAGAGGGGCCGAGAGGTGAACAAGCTTATTATGACTGAACTGGACATGCTCAGGAGCCTCTCTAGTTTATACATTCCCTGCAAACATGGATGTCTTCTACGAGCAGAGCAGGGTGCAGGTAGAGGACCCAGGGCGGCCAGAGCCTAGCCACACAGCTGCCTCTTTTCTTGTATTAAGGAAGTTTCCCACCCCCAGCTTAAGGCTGATTAAATGACTCAGAGCACTGCACAGAACACAGGAAACACAACTCCTTTCATGAGCTCCAGGACCCCTCTGGTCTGGCTCCAGGTAGTAGCACATTTGTAATTCAAGACACATTCATTCCACACCTCCCACAGAGTGCCCCCAGCAGGCCTGGGCCACCAGCACCACACAGGGGCTGCCTCAGGTCTCACACCCTGCCCTCCAGCCCTCTCTAAGGCCCAGGAGTGAAGTAAGCCGTGGAAGGACAACCAGAAGTTTCCATAAAACTTCATGGAGCTCCTCTATAACTCACAGTCCTCACTCCCACACCTGTCCCAGAGCTGGAGCTTGTGCTGTCATCATACCCAGCACAGAAGTGAAAATAAAGTGTGGGCACCTGTGGGGACATCAGCAACTCACTCTCAAAGACTGAAGATTATATCAAAACCACAGAAGACAGCAGCAGAAGTGAGCATCAGGGTTTCTACAAGTACTATAGGAAGCCAGGGGGCTGGGGCAAAGCTCTCCAGGCAATTTTGGAGAGTTAAAAAAAATCATTGAACTAAAATTATAAGGATTCTTTGGAGACATCTAAGTGAAACAAGACATTTCTGGCTATTTCCTTTTTGCATCAATCCCAGTGAAAGAATCCCACTTCAAGACAGAAAGCAAGTTTTCAATTCTTCACCCATGCTCTCAGTTCATCCACTAAACTTCTCCTTAGAAGGGCATTTACTGACCGAGTCTCCTTCAAATTTCCAGAATTGCTCAAATTCAGCAAGCACTTTGAAATCCTAACTGGCTGGTTCAACAGCTGGTTGCATGGCCAGGAAGCAGCACAGCATGCTTCAACCTGTCATACAGGTATGCGATGCCGCACAGCCCAGGGCAGCCATCTGCCACTCACTCCGGGAACACAGGCCACAGCCACCTGAAAGTGGCCCCCAGCAAGGACTGACAGCTTCCCACAGGCGGACAAGGAAGGGTAAAGAAAACATCTTTCTTAAGCGCATCAAATGGCAAATACATTTTTGAGATTTAAAATTTTCATTAAAAAATAAAAATACACATCAGAAATCGTGACTTACCACCATCAGACACAGTTGCAGACTGAAAGAAAAGAGAGAGAGACATGAGTTAATGAGGCCACATGACAGCACTCAGGGAACAGCAATGTCCGCAGACTCGGCTGGCTCCTGGAGGCCTATCCCCAGAGGTGTGGAGACCAGCCCAACTGCTCCGCCAGTCAAGCCTGGCTCCCACCTCCCCAGCCAACTCCGCCCCAGCCAGACTCCAGCAGGGGGAAGTCACCGTCATTTCCATTTGAAAAGAACAAATCCCAGCATGTCTGACATCACAGTCTGGGGAAAGGCCTCAGTGACGACAATTTGCACTTGGGTGTGGAGCTCAGTAATTAACACAACTCATGGAGGAGGATCCACCAAGTGCCCACTGGCCTCCAGGTCCACTCTGTGCAGGGTGGGGCTTGCCTGCACTGTCCCCCTCCAAGCCCAGCAGGAGGACCAACTCCCTATGGGACAGGTCCTGGCCAGAGGAGGTGGGACCCCCAGGTGCTGGCTGGGAAGGAGGTGTGTCCTGCCCCCCCTGCCCCCCTAGAGGGTGTGGGAAAGTGGCCATTGCAGGCAGGAGGGAGAAGCCTCCACGGAGAGGGCATGGGAGAGCTGTGAGGCTGGAGGCAAGGAGGACTGCTTTGAAGGGACAGGAACAAGGACAGCTGGGCAGGAAAGTCGGCCCTCCAGGGTGCTGCAGGAAGGACAGACATTCAAATGACAAACGCTGCCAGTGGTTCTCAGAGGGAAGGCGGCCAGGCAGGCAGGCGCATCTGAGGAGGCTGGTGCTCCAGAAGGCCCGACCCTCACCCAGAGAGTCCTGGCCCCTGACTGCACATGACAGTGTCCACTTCCAGCTTTCCTCTTGTCAGACAGGACAGAGGAAGAGCAGATGCCCACTCGGTGAGCAGTGGGGCCACTGAGGGGTGGCCTGCTTCACAGGCACCCACATACATGTCTGAGAACTCACCCAGCCCCATGCCCACCATGGGCCACCCCTCACCACAGCATAACCCTGAATGACACCAGAAGCAAACTGTGCCCATGGGGTGGAGAAGGAAATGTGTACTGCCACAACCAATCAGAAACACTGTCAACACTGGAAAGTAAACTTAGAATGTAACTTCCCAAATAAGGAGGTGGTTCACTTCCTGTCCCACTTGTGTTAAACCCAGGTTCTGCAAGTCTGGAAGGCTAAACAGAGAGGGCAAGGAAACATGCACACACACCCAGAATCAGAGGGCACTTGGGGGCCCAGGAGAGGACGGGAACAAAGTGCTGACAGGCAATGGGCATGTGGTGTCCACCAGAGGTCCGGGAGGGGGACAGAGCTGTAGCACTGGCAAACGGTTGCATAACCTGCAGGAGGCATTCCAAGCAGTGCCACAGATAAAGGTGATGTTCCACAGGCACTTCTTATAAAGTAATCTTTGTTTTTTTCAAATGGTTTTAGGTTTATAGAAAAATAGAAAAAAGATAATGCAGAGACAAACATGCTTGTTAATGGGAGGACAGGAGCTGGGAGCAGTACAGAGGTGAGCGGGGTGGGGGGGCCTCGGCATCAGACACACAGTCTGGGGGGTGTCGACCAGGCAGAGACGAGGCTCCAGGCAGCAAGCAAGCACACACACTCTGGCAGGAAAGCCCTCCGGGCCCATGGAAGTAGGCACCTGGGAGCCCTCGATGAAGAGTCAGTAGAGCAGCGGCAGAGCCCAGACACTGGAGAGACCTGTGCGGACGTTAGATAACTGTGAAACCACAGAGAGCAGCAGCCAACCAAAATGGGAAGCAAGGGGCAGATCTGAAGGGCAGCCAGTCTCATGATAAAAGCTGCAGCTGCTGAAGCCCAAGCCAGGGGATCAGAAGACAGTGCTGGAAAACCCAGGCTGGTGGCAGCAGAGGGTTGGGACCCAGAGAGAGAGGACAGAGCTTGTGTAGCAGAGCACAGGCGGCAACCAGTCACAGCCAAGTCAGAGCAGGAGGCCCAAGGCCAGGGAGGCTGCAGGAGGGAGCAGTAGCAGAGCTGGGTTCCAGGGAAGCCCAAGAGGACAGGCGGCCAGCCCTGAAGAGCCCTCAGGGAACACCAAGGATGCCACCAGAAGAGCTCAGGGGTCACTAAGCTTTGTTGGCAATTTGCAGGAGACTGGAAGTCTCTGGGCCATTGCCTCTGCCTCCCATGAGGTGTTTCCTTCCCTCTCCCAGCTCGAGTAGACATTCCAAAAGCACTTTTCAAGCCCGAACCTCCAAGGAGCCATGGGCTGGTGGACACTCTGTTCTGAGGACTCGCCTGTGGGCAGTAAGAACTAGAGGTCACAGGTAATCCCCCACCCCATGGCAGTCTTCCCCAGCACCCTGATTTCTGCACTCAGCACCTGAAGAAAGAGAGACAGGCTCTGCAGGAACTGCTCCTAAGGCACATGAACAGGCCACAGGATCACTGGCCGGCGCTGGCCCTTTCCTCCTGGCTTCCTACTTCCCTGCTCACCACTGGATCCTGGCACCTGGTTACATATCAACCAAGTGCTCATCTGGAAAATCAATGGGGACACATTTCAATATTACCTGGACAAGACCACTGTGCCCCTCCAAGGTCACATACTTTCAGAGAAACAGATGACAACTTTTCCTGATGAGGTTGATTTGCAAATAAATAATCACAATTATCATTAATCTAATTACCTTTGTTTCATGTCTAATATTTATTCTATTTATAAAAACACACCTGGAAGTGACAGGTTGTACCTCACACAAACCAATACCCAAGTCCCTGCATGAGAAGTGCAAGAGTGGCCCTGAGGGGCTCCCAACGCCAGCACCTGTGACCAGGACAGGAAAAGCAGCTAAGAAACATCTCAGGGGCTACAATCTGAATGTAGGTAAGTGATGTGGATGAATATTTAGTGCCCATGAGGGGACAGGGCAGGCAGGAGGCACCTGAGATTCAGGGAGGAGATAGCACTGTGCAAGGAGCAAGTGCTGAGAGCAGGGTAGTACGGGGAAGAGGAGGCAGCATCCCCAAGCCACCCCTGTCACCAGCAACAACACGGCAAATGTTGACCAGATTACGCTTTCCCTGGGCCTAGCTGGCAGGGGACATAGTACAGAGTGGCAGAGATTCAGGGAGTCCCAAAGTTTCCAAAACACATTCAAAAGAATAAGTAGGACTTGCTGAAGTTCAATACAACTTCTTAAAATGTGGATTCTGGAACACTTGTCTCTTGAGATGGTGGTGAGCACAGGTACCCGCATAGGGGGCACCGTCCCACCTGTGCTCAGCACAGAGGTTCTGGGGATTGAACCCAGGGCACTTAACCACTGAGCCACATCTACAGTCCTTTTTTATATTTTATTTAGAGACAGAATCTCACTGAGTTGCTTAGTTCCTTGTTAAATTGCTAAGGCTGGCTTTGAATTCATGATCCTCCTGCCTTGGCCTCCCAAGCCTCTGAGACTTTAGGTGTTTGTCACTGTGCGCGACTTTTTAACCCTTCACCATTTACAGTCAAAGTAATTCCTTGCTGGCTTCTGGGGGGCCCTCTGGGGAGGGGCCTGCCTGTGCCTACAGCTGCTAGGAAGCACCCTTCCTGCCCTCTGAGCACCCACTCTGCACAGGGCCTGCTCCTGGCTCCCTGAGCACACGGTCTTCAGCTCCAACTACACTTCTCTAAGAGCCATCCCATCAGTGTGAAGGGTCTTGAGCAGCATATCAAATAATCAAATAACAGAAGGAAAACACAAGGGACATCCCAGGGCCTGGGCTGTTTCTGGACCCTGTTTCCAAGCTGCACATCTGTGTGTACATCAGGTGCACCTGTCCTACAGGGTGCGTGACTCCCATCATGGGTGGTGTCCAAGGACTCTGATGGCCACTTCAGGGAAGGACCCAACCCTCTCTGTAGCCTGCATCTCCCCTACCTCAGCATGGAGCACCCTGGCCTAGCAAGCTTGCCACCTGGACTCAGCTCCACTGATGTCCCCTGGAAAGCCTTCCTTACTACCCTCTAGCCACGCCTGGTCACCTGGGGAAGTCCCCACCACTAACATGACGACTGTCCCCTCAGAGCAGTTCTGGTGTTGCTTAGCGGTGGTATCCAGGAAGGGCTACTCCACAGACCTCTCAGGAGCCTGGACAGAGGGCTGTACCGTGTGGCTGACCTGGCACCAGGACACTTGGGGTTTTCAGCCCACAATACAGTCACCACCCGCTCTCTTCCTGTTCTCACCCCACACTTGCACGTGGCACACGCGCACGCACACACACACTTCTCTTTTAATAAGCAAGTAAAGACGCAACTGGAGAACAGGTTGGTAAGGAAGAAGTGGGAGGAGGCACATGTCCAGGCTCAAGCCTGAAAGTTCACAATAGAGCTCTGTCACCCCTAGGTTTTCTAGTGTTGGGAACAAGAAGCCATGCTGTATTTTGTCGAATGCTTTTTCTGCATCTGTTGAGATGATCATATGATTCTTATCTTTAAGTCTATTGATGTGATGAATTACATTTATTCAATTCCTTATGTTGAACAACCTTGCATCCTTGGGATGAACCACACTTGCTTGTGGTGCACGAACTTTTTGATATGTTTCTGTATGCAATTTGCCAGAATTTTATTGAGAATTTTTGCATCTATGTTCATTAGAGATATTGATCTGAAGTTTTCTTTCTTTGATGTGTCTTTGCCTGGTTTTGGTATCAGGGTGATATTGGCCTCATAGAATGAGTTTGGAAGTGCTCCCTCTTTTTCTATTTCAAGAAATAATTTGAAGAGTATAGGTATTAGTTCTTCTTTAAAGGTCTTATAGAACTCAGCTGTGTACCCATCGGGTTCTGGGCTTTTCTTAGTTGGTAGGCTTCTGATGGAGTCTTCTATTTCATTGCTTGAAATTGATCTGTTTAAATTGTGTGTATCCTCCTGATTCAATCTGGCCAAATCATATGACTCTAGAAATTTGTTGATGTCTTTAATATTATCTATTTTATTGGAGCACAAGTTTTCAAAATAATTTCTGATTATCTTCTATGTTTCTGTAGTGTCTGTTGTGATATTTCCTTTTTCATCACATATGTTAGAAATTTGAGTTTTCTCTTCTTTGTTAGCATGGCTAAGGGTTTGTCAGTTTTTGTGATGGACAACATTTCCCTACATACATGTATGAAGACCCGAATGGTGTGAATATACTTTGGATACAACCAGAGATATGAAAAATTGTGCTCTATATGTGTAATATGAATTGTGATGCATTCTGCTGTCATATATAACAAATTAGAATAAAAAGATAAAATAAAGAAAGAAAGAACTCTGTGATCCCAGAGACACCAACTTCTGTTTAGGGCCACCCAGTGACAAACATTAGCATGAGACAGAGGTGTGAAGGTGGAGTCTGCGCTGCAGTGGCCAGCGTGGCCTGGCCACCATGGCAGTCAGGGAAGGGAAAAGCGTGTGTGTGTGGGTGTGTGGGTGTGTGTGTGCGCACGCACGCACACATCCCCCAGAGCATTCACCCTTCAGGAAGATCAGAAGAAACTAAATCACGGCAAACCCCACAATGACAGCATCTTTCTAAGAACATGACATCAAATATTCCTCTCTTGCCCTTGGTGAAGCCTCAGCTAATTCACTGTGAAACTTTAAAAAATCCAAAGGACACTGACATGGTGACACGTACCACAAGAAGGCTTGTTATTCAGTGTAACATTTTGGCTTTGAAGAGCTGTTCACTCGACAACAATTCTTAGTTGAAACAAAGAATGCACAGTCCTTTGACCTGACCGGCTTACCCAGTACAAAGATGAGAATCAGCAGAGGGAGGGGAGGAGAGCTGCAGCAGGGCCTCAGGACGTTTGCAGGAGGTCCCAGCGCAAGGCTGCACTCCCATGGCAGAGCTGTGGAGACCAGACACCTACAGCGTCTGCAGGAAGCAGCCCTTCTGTGCAAATGGCATTCCTTGCCCTTGCTGGTACCTATGGTTTGAGGCTGCGCCCCTGAGGGTAAGGTCCAGGCCCAGGCCCAGGATCCAGCACCTATGCCAACCTTCCAGGACAGTTAGGCGGGAGTAGAGCCTCCCTCCCATTAGGCAGTCCTCTGACCCCTTCCCAGCAACTCTGGCTGGGTCCAGGATTGACCCAGTGTTTTGGAGGTTGTGAGGTGCAGGTCAAGGGTGGCCTCCACGCACAGAGAGGCAGTATGTGAGGAACCCAAGGGGGAAAGCTTCCCTCACACACAAAGCACCCTGAGCACCAGCGAGCTCCACACAGGGCCTTCTTGAGACTCTAGGCACAAACGGCCAACACTGGAGCCCAGCAGGGGCAGCCCCACCAACGGGAGCTGGGGAGGCAGGGAAGGCGGCCGTTGAGAAGCGTGGTCTCCGGGTGCAAGATGGGCACTCAGAGTGTGGGCGAGGCTGGTGCGAAGCACTGAGAAAGTGTAAATGTGGGGTAGATTTTGAAGGTCAAACCCACAGTCTGCTGACGGGGACTGTTAGAGTTTGGGCCAATGCCAAAGGACCAGCTCTGCCCTCTTCGGAGATGGGGGAGGAATCAAACTGAGGTCCAGACTCTGGGATGTCCAAGTGGAGATGGACAGGTCTAGGGTCCAGGGCAAGGGTGCCCACTGCAGAAGCTGAGGAGGAGCAGTGACAGGTGACCTGGTTTCAGGGTCAACAGAGACCAGGGACAAACTGTTCTGACAACAGACAGGTAGACTTGGGGCAACAGATGCATGGGGGGCTATACCCCCCAGGCAAGGACACAGACACTGGGGCCAACTGCACCCTCAGTCCCGGTGCTCTGGCCTCAGCTCAGCACTTGTCAGTCCCACAGCTCTAGGCCACAGCAGCCGCAGCAGGACAGCACGTGGGAGAGGCAGTGGTGACCAAGCCATGGGAGGAGTCGGCTAACTCTGGCCTATAGAAGAGATATTCAGTCAAATGCAAAAAGACCTCGTGACAGTCCCCTGAAGGGCACCTGCCCCGGTCCTCTCACGGCCCACCAGGGGCACGACCCATTCCATGCCACCCAGCCACAGCTGCCAGCCTCAGCCCCTCATGCAGACATCTGAAAAGCCCACTTCTCTAGGCCACCTTCCACCTTCCTTACTACCTTTTCACTTCCCCAGGCTCCAGCACAGCCCACCCCTTCCAATGCCAGCCATCCACCTTCCCCAGGCCTCAAAGCTCGCTCTCTGTGTGGTGAGCACGGCCACGGCTGCCCCAGGGGACTCAGCAGCCCCATCTCCAGGTGGAGCCCTGGCATGGCTACCTCCACAGTCTTGTCCACCTGCCTGAGGAGACAAGACTCCAAGATGCCGCCTAGAAAAGAACAGTCGGCTTCTCTTCCACAACATGACCCCTTTCTATTTTCAAACTATTACAAAACCCAACGCATAAAGGGGGAAAACTCTTTGGACCCTACAAAGTTCTTTTCCTGACACTCTAGCCACTCCAAGGTACCTCCCCAAGCTGACGAAAGTCAAGACACTCCAATATTATACCTGATATGCCTCAAACACCGAGACAGCCTTGAAAACCAACCTCTACCCAGCATCCAATACTGAGGGGCTTGTACTTCATGAGTGAGGAGAAGGACAATTTGGGGCACTAACAAACCAGGCCTGGGACCACCCACCCACCACCAGTCCCGGGTGAGAGCAGAGGAGGACAGGCTGGAAGCTCCCCCGGGACTGTGCCTGCCTCGGCCCACTCAACACTGGGCTTGGAGCTCTACCACTCCTGGACAGCTGGCCACAGCGGGAGGACTGCTGGGAAGGTTCAGTGCAGGTGAAATCGGGGGCTTTCTTGTGACAATTCAGATTTCTCTTGGGCCATGGGTATTAATGTCCCCTCCAGCAGTCCTTTGCAGAGGCCAAGACTGGCAGCTAATCATGATGGCTCCCTCTCTTCTACAGAGGCATGTATGTCTTCTATCTACACAAGGTGGGAAGCCGCGGCCAGTGAGTCTGACCAGCAGACCTGGCCCCAGCTTCAAAGATGAGCCCCCTGAGGCAAGGAGAGAGGAGAAACTCACCTAGGACCACAGAACGGCCATCAGGAGCTGCTTTCAACAGTCCCTTCCACCTTACTTCCCTGCCCCTGTGGTCGCTCAAGAACCAAAGAGCCAGTGCAGTGGATGACCTGGCCCCTTCCCTACCACCAGGTCAGGCAGGCAGAGCCATGTCAGCCACCCGGGAAAGCAACACAGCAGACAGTCACTGTCTGCTGCTTAAACCTGGACCTTAGCAGCCAGATTTTTACACGCTCACATGAACAACTAGCTCATTTGCTGGTTTAAGTATTTGCAAAAATTTTAAAAGGCAGTCCAAATCATTTACATAGGCAAATACAAAGGCAGATTTTCAGTGGCTATTTTTTTAACTAGAAATAAATAACAAAATTGTATAAAACTTGCCTTAATGTAGTATTGAAACGAAAGTTCTACCTACATTTGTACAAACAGCTCACTGGTTAGCTGGTCCAGTAAGGATGGTCAACTCCAAGCCTCATTTTCTCACCCAGTGTGAAAGGGAATTCACCCACCTTCTGTCCAAGGACCAGTCTGGAAGGCAGCTTGACTGATACAGGGCAGTCAGAGCCCACAGGAGCCCATGTAATTGTCACCAGCTGACCCACACCCTGTCTGGTAGACCCACTCCCCGCCTACAGGGAAGGGGCCAGTTCATTTCCCTATACCCGACACCCACATGGGTCACTTTTGAACTAGGAGTTTCTCTTTCATATCTCTGCAGAAGACCTGAATCAGATGTTAGGGGAAAATATCAAGATTAAGCAATTCCCAAAAAAGGAATTTAAAATTGGTACCCAGTGTTGGTGAAAAACTTCTATACATGAATTTTTTAAAAAAATTCTTTAATTTTTTTTGTAGTTGTAGATGGCAGAATGCCTCTTTATTTGTTTATTTTTATGTGGCGCTAAGGGTCAAACCCAGTGCCTCACACATGCTAGGCAAACACTCTACCACTGAGCCACATCCCAGCCCTATATGAAATTACTCTTCTTACTTTTTTATTTGCTCTCAAGCCTTATAAAACACTTTATAACACATTCAACTTCATAAGCGCATATGCTAATCAATCATTAAATAAGCGTGCTGGTAGTAACGAATGTATGGCATGCAGCACTCAACGCCTTAAAAACATAAGCTACAAAGTAGTAACTTAAAGAGTACGATGACTTTCATGTATTTATTTAGGAATTTAACATTTCAACAAAATTAATTCGCTCACATCTTTCAAATCTGTTAGAGGGAAAGAGACACTGACACTCTGCAGGCTGATAGAGCACTGGCAGCTGGGCTCCAGGGCTTGAGGCTGGACCCCACTGAGCACCTAGCTCTGGCCAGGGACCTACAGCCCTGCATGAACTCCACAGTGCTCTCTCCAAGCTCCACAATGCAGACATGAGAAAAGCAGTTGCAAATTTGTACTTAAAGTCACTTGGAAATTCCATAGCTACTGTTCACAAAAAAGGCTGAAATAAAGCAGAACCAGGATGCCAAGCTTTCTTACCACAATCCTGTTTAAATGGCAAGAAACACTGGAAAATCTTACCTGCTGGTCAGTAGAAATGTCCGCTTCATGTGACAACCCCTTTTCCAAATTCATTGCAAGACAAGAAAACTTCTGCAGCGAGTCAGGCACCCAGATCTAAAATACACCCCTGGACACGGCAGCATGCCTGTGCATGTCAGTAAAGTTCAGACATCTCTGCTGAAGTTCCATGTGCTCCCTCCGTAACCCATGGCAACGGGACACGGAGGAAGCTGTGGTCTGCAAGGACTCAGACGCTATCTCAATTGTCTCATGCATAGAAAAAAGGCCGTTTATATAAATCACGCTGTGAGATCATTTTTAAAGTATTTCCTCTACCAAATCAGGAGAATACCACTTTGGCCGATAGGGGTATTTTCTCAGTCAGCACAACAGCTGCAGAGAATTTGTTTTTTAGCAGCGGGTGTGGCTTGCAACCTTAATTACCATTGCCACCGATTCTATTATGAGCCTGTTCCATGTGCACCCACTTCCTCAGTGGCGGCCAATGGAACCCAGCACATTCCTGAGAACCTCCACGCCACCTAGAGCAGCCAGCTGCACTGTCCGCCTCCCACACAGCTCAACAACTAAGAGCTGTGATGGACCCTGGCCTGAAGAAGGAAGGAGTACAGAGAGAGCACTGCTTCTAGCACCTGGGTGTCCTGCACATCCCTGTTCTCCCGGGACTCCAGGGGAGGTGCTCGAGCCAAGGGCCTCCTTACTGCCAACACCTTTCCACGCAGGGCCTGAGGGTCTGGCCGGGACAGGCTCTAGGAATCCCCCAATCCCAGACTGTTCCATGGTGCACCCTGAGGAGTGGCAAGGCAGTGCCACTAGCCTATGGGCTGGGACAGGGCCTTGAATTTAGGTCAGGCTACCAGCCAGGTGCACCCTGTGCCTACCTCACTACACCTGAGCTTTACCATGAGAGAAAAGCTCAATCCCAGCACGAACATTTAGGGAGCCGAATCTACATCATGGTGCACACCATTCCATGCAGAAACCTGCAGCAGCTGCCTGCCAGGGTGACCATCACAGACCCGAAGAGGCGTCAGCTCAAACCGCCCCTGACAGACAGCTCTCCAGGAGAGCTACAGCGACAGGGGAGCAGCAGGCGCATTCACTGAGCACAGGAGGAGAGGGGAGAAGGCAGGGCAGGCCTGGGGCTCACAGAGGACAGGCCAGGAGCCAGCTTCCACAGCCAGTGTTCCCCTCTGCCAGACCCCATGTGGCCACGGGGCAGAAATGGCCCAAATGGTTCACCTCTCCCTCTGCAGAGCTGCTCCCTTCTTATAGGGGGCGCCACCTCTGCTGTCACCAGCCCACCAGCTGGAGTGGCCTGGAGCTCTCTTCCCTGGCAGGGCCTCACAGGTAAGCACCACAAGCCAGAGGGCCTGTGTCACACACAGCAGTCAGGTGGCAAAAGCCTCGCCACACAGTTCCCAGGCCCTTGGACAATGTCACCTCCCTGCCCTCAGGCAGCCTCAAGTTGTGAAAGCCAGTTCATACTGTAAAACCCCCACACTGCAGCCCACCCCGACAGGAGGCCCAAGGCTGGGATATCCCCTGCTGAATCCATGCACGAGGGCCTCCGGCCAAGCCTGAGGGGTTTGGCGGGCTCCTGTCAGATCCTCCCTTCCATGAGCCCCTGCAGCTCCCTGCCCAGTGCACACAGGAGCATACACACACGCCTGCACACACGCACACACACACAGATAAAGCAAGCTGCGGGTCTGCAATGGCAACAATTGGTCCTCATGGGGGTCAGCTGGACCTGCCACCAGTCCCGGGCGTCTCCCTCTCTGATTTCTGAGAGGCCATAGAGTTCTGGAGGAGATAGGGACCTGCAGGCCAGAGCAGATGACAGCAGCATCCTGACCCCACAGGCCCACCAGCCCCTGGTGACAGTCACCAGTGACTAACACCCACCCAGGCCAGAGCAGCAAGTGTGCACAGGGAGACCTTCAGCTAGGGCCTCAGGAGCAAGCCTCCCAGAGGATCACTTGAGTGCCAAACTTAACTCATTTCAATCATGTCAGACAGAAGAACCTGTGACCCAGCAGGTTTGACCAAGGGCTAAAAAGCAAGAAACGTGATTCAGTCTTTGCCCTCAGACAGCCTGGGTCCCTCAGGATTAAGTCCCTCTCCTTTCCTCCCCAGCTGCCCTAGGAGACTACCCTCCCCTCCTCTTCTGGGTGAGGACAGTCTTAGGAGAGAGGGAGGTGACACCCGCAGCCCCAAGCCATCCTGCGTATTTAGATCAGCAGCCTGCGGGGAAACCAAGCCCAGGAGCACCTGATAGCAGACAGCCTGCCTCCCTCCTGCCCCAATGTGGGGATGGTGTGTTTCTTTGGGTTGGCTTCAGACCCTGAGCCCCGGGAGCCCCGAACAGCCCCGCACAGACCCAAACCAAGTGTGGTTCCGGCACAGAACCCTAGGAGGTGGCAGCGATGGGCCTCGACAAGACGGGGAGAGGTTCACAGAAAGCGGGCCAGGCACCAACCAGAAAGCATGAGTCATTCTCGCCCTTGGCTCAGCCTGCTGCCTCCTACACAGCTACCTGGAGGCCAAGGAGTCAAAGCCGCCATATGGCAGACCCAGCCAGCACGCGTGGGCCCAGCACCCGCCCCTCCCCGAGCACCTAGAACACACGCAGCAGAGGAAGCACTCACTAGCACCCAGATGGCTAGAGGCTGTTTATGCCCATGCCTTCCCCCAGGCAGGGACTGTCCTGGACAGGGAAATCCAGTGCAGGCTCTAGGGAATGAGGGGGTAGGAAAAGCTCTGGGCCAAGGGTGAAGCCAAAACCACAGGGATGGGGGAAGTGACAGCATCACAAGTGGGAAGGGGTGAGCAGCAGAAGTGAGAACCCACAAGAAGTATCCAGAGCCAGCAGGAGGCCTGGCCAGCCAAAAGCTCTGGTGAAGACAAGAGGTCCTGTGAGCACGGGGCCTCTAGGCCTGCCAAGGAGCACCTCCTGGATTCTGGACACCTTGTAGTGTTCCCCTGCCTCCCCCACCCCACCCCAACCTTGGACACAGGGCCTGTCCCCTTAGTGCCCTAGCCTCACTGGGATTTCCTGGCTCCTTCACTCACTCCCGGGCACAGGGGGACCACAGGGAGCAGGAGCACAGGCTCTACTCAAGGGATCCCAACAAACAGGGACAAAGAGCTACCCGTCATCCCAGCAACTGCAGAGGCTGAGGCAGGAAGATCACAAGTCTGAGGCCAGCCTCAGCAACTTAGGCAGGCCCTATCTCCAAAGGGCTGGGATGTAGCTCAAGGGTGAAGCACCTCTGGATTTAAACTCCCATACTGCAAAAAAAGCGGGGTGATGAGCCCAGAAAGCAGCAGATACAGGGACACACAGGTGGCCCCAGACACAGGCTCATCTCCTGTGAGACGGACCGTCAGACCTCAACACACTCAGCTGTGCCCAAGACATGCCCGGAGCTTGGAAAGTGGAGGAGGGGCCTGGACTACAGGAGGCTGATGAGGACGGGAGCAGAAGAGGCTCAGGAAGCACTGTCTGCAAGTGCAGGTCCTGGACCCCTTCTGCTCTTACCCCAGGAAGCCTCCAGCAGTTCAGCCAAGGGCCTGGGCTGTGACCCTCTATGGCTGTTGTGGTCCCCAAATTTCCCCAATGTCCCACCTTCCATCGCTCATCTGAGTGTCACCAACTGGACAAATGGCAAGAAATAAGTCAGTCTGACCCCTCACCATCCGCACGGCTGGTGATACAAACCTCCTACTCCCCTCCCCAGGGGAGCCCAGCAGGATGGAGGCCACCCCATCACTCGCCCAGCCTGATGCTGCTCAGAAACCTGTACCTCCACCTCCCGTTTTCGACAACCTGACCAGGAGGCCCACAAGGCAGGGGTCCCACGTGTTCTGCTCACTGCTGTGTCCCAGATCCAGAACAATGCCTGGCACTTAGTAGATGCCCAGCAAAGAGTCACTGCATGAGAAAACACTCAAAGCAATGAGAAATCCTACTGCATGCCTCTAGGCTAGCCAGACTAAAGAAAATTAAGTTAATCTCCCGAGTAAAGGGTAGACTATATGTAACTTCTAAGTTAATTCTCCTGGAAATAGCAAAGTATAAATTCAAGAAACAAGCAAAGAAGAGCTCATTTTGAAATGTCTGTGCAGATTCTCCCCAGAGAATGGGCTGCTAATTGCCCAGAGCCCCAGAGGTGAACAGGATACAAGGACAGAAGGAACCAGAGCAGCCAGGGGTAGGAAAGCCACCGCAGTCTCACATGGCATCCTGGGCCTCGTCCAGGGTTCTGTCGCTTTGTGCTCGGGCTTCTGGCTGCTGGGCAGGAAGAGCAGACAAGAGCAGTCCACTTGGGACCTGTGCTCACTCCTCCCTCTCCCCCTCTCTACCTCCAGCTCCTCCCTTGCTCCTGACACCTGGAGCCAGCACCTAGACAAGTTCTGACCAAGGCATGCGCAAGGCATGCACAAGGCCTGGGCGCCCCCTGCTGCCCATTGCCCGCCACTGCCAGTCCGCCCAGCACCTGGCACCAGACACACCCCTGCATGTGCACACACACACACACTCACAGAGGCACCCAGCTCCTCCCAGCACAATGCTCTAGGGTGCCATGGTTTTAAGTGAACATAAACTCCTCAGATCACGAAGGACCAAGACAGTGAGGGCTAGATGACATGGGAGGCAGGGGCCTCAAATGTATGGGGTCTGGGATGTGGGCTTCCCCTAGGGACAGTAGGCCTGGCCAGTGGGTGGTGTCTTAAGCCAAAGGAACATCTCACCAGGCAGAGAGAGGGGCCGGGTTGGTTACTGAACAGTTCAGAGCAGTCGGGAGCTGAGAGCCTGGGTCCTGCAGAAGCAACGGGGGCTGAGACCAGGACAGCAAACCTGGGGGGAAAGGCCATGGAGACACCTTCGGCTCCGTGGGCAATCCTACACTCTGCCTTGGCCACTCCCTGGGCAGTGTGGCTGGCTGCGAGGCCCCCCTCTCAGCAGAGGGCAGGGTGTGACCCACGGCCCAGAGCAGCTGGCACTGCCTCCCCGCTGTGCCTTGCTCTTTCCCCACTGCTACCCCTGGCCTGTTCCTGTGAGGTCTGTTTGTCCATTGCACACTGCTGGGGAGCAAATCCGCTGAGCCCAGGACCTCAGCTGGGCCGAGCATCGCTGCCATGCCCAGGAACAGCATGAAATGCCAGGAGGTTAGAAGGCACCGGGGAGTCCTGGGAGGGCAGCAGGACCAGTCTGGCTGTGGCTGCTTCTCGTCAGCCACCCCCACACCGCACGGCCTTGGATTCGGTGCTCAGACGGGCACCTTGCCTCAGTTTCCCACTGTGTAAGGCAAGACCCCAGCCGACCCTGCAGGAGTTTCTTTCATCAACAACAGGCTGCCCTCAGTCATGGCTCGCACCCTCTACCACCTCCACAAATGGGATCACGAGCCCAAGAGACCCTGAGAAGAGCCAGGCCTCAGAGGGTGACGGGACAGCTACGGGGCTGAGTATGACCAGTGCTGAGTTCACAGAACCACAATTATTAGCGCTTGGCAGCACCTAAGAATGTCACATTTCAAACCATGGGCAATATGGTCAGGGGAGTTGGAGACCCCGGGCCTGTCCCAGCCCTTGTGGGGATGGCCTGGGCCCTCTTCCTGCTGACCCCTGGCTGCATCACTGTCCCCAAGCCCTCAGGCCTGCTCAGGCCTCACGTGCAGAGCTCCTCATGTTCTCCCTCCCTACCATCCTGGCCCGGGCCAGCACTTAGCTCCCTCAGAGCCACCATCAGCCTTCTCGGGATGCTTCCTGCCAAGCCTGACCAACTGTTAGGGCCTGAAGAGGAACAAATGGCCTCTCAGGGGACCCACAGCCACTGCTGGGGTCTGGTCCTCCTCGGCCTCCAGAGTGCCCCAGTGGCACAGTTTGCTGTGACCCAGACTTCACCTGGAGAGACGTCTCCACCCTTGCCTCTACAACTCAGTGGCACATGTGGGTGGCGCTGTCCTCAGGGTGGAGGTCTTCCTACATCTGCTCCTCAGCCTTTCTATAGATTCCAGAAGGCACGCAACGTAAGGGCTGCATCCTGGAGACTGCTGGGGGCCCCAGCACTCAAGGAGAACACCCTGACTTTTACCCATTTCCTACCTCTTGGTCACAGAGCCCACCAGAGTCAAAGTTGGGGCTCCCCAACAGCCAAGGTCACAGCCACAGGCTGGTGTCCCAGGGAGATGCTCCCACTGCAGAACACGTGCTGCCACACTGCCATTTATTTCATTTATTTATTTTCTTCATGTGGTGCTGAGGATCGAACCCAGGGCCTCGCAAGTGCTAGGTGAGAGCTGTAAACGCTGAGCCCAAGGCCCAGCCCTGGGCTGTCACACTGTCATGTCCTCATGCTTCTCACTGGTCAGCGAGCTGCCTCCAGCCTTGGGAGGCCACTGACCAGGAGGCTACACACAGCAAAACTTTGGGCTCCAGAGGCTGAGCCTCAAAATAGAGTTCAAAGGAACAGAAACCCTGAAGCTGATCTTAGCAAAAAATCTCTCAAACTGTTCTCTTTAGAGCAGCGGCTGCGCCCTGACGAGGGAAAGGGCAGGATAACAATACTGGCCTCTCTTTCCCCCCTAAGTGGTGCAGCCCAGGTGCATAACCCCTCACGCGATATAGGAGCAGGTGGGAAGAGGAAGGGAGCCAGCGGTGCCAAAGACCCCTGCAGCAGTGCTGCTCAGGACGGCCCAGGGAAATGCGCGCACGCACACGCACATGTATACGCACACGCACATGTACACGCACACGTATACACACGCACACGTACATGCACACGCACATGTACACGCACACGTATACACACACGCACATGTACACGTACCCGCATTGCTCCACCTGGCTCCAGCTCAGTGCAGGAGCAGGGAGCCCTGTGCAGGCGCAGGGCAGCAGCTGCCAGCACGTCCTGGGCAGGGCCGTCTCTCCCCGGGCCCTCGAGAGCCCTGCATCTGATCAGACCCACTTCTCGGGGCCCGCCTGGGCTGAGGCTGCACTTGGAACAATTCCATGCAGCATGGCGCAGCTGCTTACAGCACTCCCTTCTTATTCTTGTATTATAATTCTTTTTGTTTCCATAGAATGGAAATAACGTCCCCATCTTGTTTCTGATTTTAGTAATTTTGAGTCTTCTCTTTTTTCCCCTTATTTCATTTAGTTAAGAAGCTGTCACTTTTGTTGATCTGTATGAAGAAGTAACTTTTGGTTTCACTGATTTTCTGTTTTCTCTGCTCATTCTCTGCTCAGTCTCCTTCCTTCTTCTAGCTCAGGGTTTTGTTCCCTCATCCTTCCTCAGTTCCTTAGGTTGGTCCTAGACGTCACCATGGATAGCTGTGACTCTCCCCTGGCACTGCCTTCACTGTGTCCTGTGAGTTTTCGTGGGTTGTGTTTGTGTGTGTGTGTGTTTTCATTTTTATTTATCTAAGGTGTTTTCTAATTTTCCTTGTGACTTCATGACAAGTTAAGAATTTTGTACATCAAAAGATAATATCAGCCGGGCATGGTGACACTTATCTGTAATCCCAGATACTCAGGAGGCTGAGGCAAGAGGAGTACAAATTCAAGGTCAACCTGGGCAACTTAGTGAGACCATGTCTCAAAAAATAAAACATTTGACTAGCATAACAGAAGCCCTGCATCCAATCCCCAGTACTGTGAAAAAAAAAAAAGAAAGAAAAGAAAAAATACCAAAAGAGTTAAAAGGCAATTCACAGACAGGGAGAAAATTGCAAAACATATATGTGATAGAGGATTAATATCCCAAATATATTGAGAGCTTCCACAACCTGATTAAAAGTGGGCAAAGGACTTGAATAAATATTTCTCCAAAGAGGATGTTCAAATGGCCAGTAACCACAAGGAAAGACACCCAACATTATTAGTCATTAGGAAAATACAACGAGAGGCCACCCCACACCCATGCAGGTGGCACTAGCAAACAGAAGGAAATGACAGGCATCAGCCAAGATGTGACCTGGCAGAACCTCATGCACTGCAGGAGGGAATGCAAATGGCAGAACCTCGGTAGAAACAGTATGAAGGTCCCCCCAAAATCTTGAATTGAGAGCAGGGACATTTGTTTCTTTGGTTTCTTTAGTTTGTTCATTTTAGATATACATGACAGCAGAATGTACTCAGATTACACATCCATGAAGCATGACTTCCCATTCCTGTGGCTGAACCTGACGGGGAGTTCCGCTGATTGTGTATTCACATATGAACATAAAGTACGTCCGATTCATTCTACTGTCTTTCCTATCCCACCCCCTTCCCTTCATTCCCCTTTGTCTCCTCCTTGAACTTCTATTCTTCCCTGCTGCCCACCCTTATTGCATATTATCATCTGCATATCAGAGAGAACATTTGGCCTTTGGTTTTTTGGGATTGGCTTATTTCACTTAGCATGATAGTCTCCAGTTCCATCCATTTTCTGGCAAATGCCATAAACTCGAAATTCTTCTTTATAGCTGAGTAATATGCCATTATGTATATACCAGATTTTCTTTATTCATTCATCTGTTGAAGGGCACCTAAGATGGTTCCATAGCTTAGTTATTGTGAATTGAGCTGCTGTAAACATTGATGTGCCTGTGTCACTATAGTATGCTGACTTTAAGTCCTTCAGGTATATGCCAAGGAGTGGGATAGCTGGGTCAAATGGTGGTTCCATTGCAAGTTTCCTGAGGAATCTCCACACTGCTTTCCAGAGTGGTTGCTCCAATTTTCAGTCCCACCAACAATGTATGATTGTACCCTTTTCCCCACATCCTCACCAACACTTATTGTTAGTTGTATTCTTGATAATTGCCATTCTGACTGAAGTGAGATGAAATCTCAGTATAGGTTTGTTTGTTTCTTTCTTTTCTTTTTTTTTTTTTTTTAAGCTGTGGATGGACACGTTACCTTTATTCTGTTTAAATGCTGAGGCTCAAACCCAGTGCCTCACACGTGTTAGGCAGGTGCTCCACCACTAAGCCCCAGCCCCAGCCCTCTCAGTGTAGTTTTAATTTGCATTTCTCTAATTGCTAGAAATGTTGACCATTTTTTTCATATATTTGTTAAGCGGCTGTATTTCTTCTTCTGTGAAGTGTCTGCTCAGTTCTTTAGCCCATTTATTAACTGGGTTATTTGGGGGGGGGGTTGGTATTGAGTTTTTTGAGTTCTTTATATATTCTGGAGATTAGTGCTCTGAGGTGCACCTGACAAAAATTTTCTCCTATTCTGTAGGCTCTCTCTTTACATTCTTGATTGTTTCCTTTGCTGTGAAGGTTTTTAGTTGATACCATCCCTTTATTGATTCTTTTTATTTTATTATTATTTTTTTGGTATTGGGGATCGAACTCAGGTGTGCTTAACTACTGAGCCACATCCCCATCCCTTTTTGGTATTTTATTTAGAGACAGGGTCTTGCTGAGTTGCTTAGGGTCTTGTTAAGTTGCTAAGGCTGGCTTTGAAGTCACAATCCTCCTGCCTCAGCCTCCCGAGCTGCTGGGATGACAGGCATGCACCACCACACCGGGCCCATTTATTAATTCTTAATTTTACTTCTTGTGCTTTAGGAATCTTGTTGAGGAAGTCAGTTCCTAAGCTGACATGGTAGAGAATTGTGCCTACTTTTTCTTCTAGTAGGCTCGGGGCCTGTGGTCTAGTGCCTAGGTCCTTGATACTCTTAGATACTCAGAGTAAGAGATAGGGATCTAACTTCATTTTGCTACATATGAATTTCCAATTTTCCCAGCATCACTTGTTGAAGAGACCGTCTTTTCTCCAGTCTACATTTATGGTGCATTGGTCCAGTGTGATACAACTGCATTTATGTAGGTTTGTCTGTGTCTTCTACTCTGTACCATTGGTCTTGTGTCTGTTTTGATGCCAACACCAAGCAGTTTTTGTTACTAAGGCTCTGTAAGGCTGGTATTGTGACACCTCCTCCTTCACTTTTCTCACTAAGGGATTGCTTTGTCTATTCTGGATGTCTTATTTTTCCAAATGAATTTCATGCCTTTTTTTTTTTTCTATGAAGAATGTCATTGGGATCTTAATAGGAATTGCAGTAAATCTGTATAGTGTTTTTGGTAGTATGACCATTTTGACCATGTTAATTCTGCCTATCCAAGAACACGGAGATCTTTCCATCTTCTAAGGTCTTCTTCAATTTCTTTCTTTAGTGTTCTGTAGTTTTCATTGTAGAGGTCTTTCATCTCTTTTGAGAGCTTGATTCCCAAATATCTTTTTTTTTTTTTGAGGATATTATGAATGGGATAGTTTTCTAAATTCTATTTCAATTGATTCATCACCCACAATTGATTTATGGGTGATATTTATTTGTTTATTTATTTATGGTGGTGGTGGTGGTGCTGGGAATTGAACCCAGGGCAGCCTTGTGCATGCAAGGCAAGTACTCTACCATCTGAGTTATATCCCCAGCCAGTGGGTGTTTATTTTATATCCTGCTACTTTGCTGAATTCAATCATTTATTCATTCTAGAAGTTTTCTGGTGGAATTTTTTGGGTCTTCTAAATATAGAATCATGTCATTGGCAAATAGGGGTAGTTTGAGTTCTTCTTTTCCTATTCAACACCCTTTGATTTCTTTCTTTTGTATGTTTGCTGTGGCTAAGGTTTCCAGGACTATGTTGAAGAGGAGTGGGGAAAAAGGGCATCCCTGTCTTGTTCCAGTTTTTAGCAGGAATGCTTTCAATTTTTCTCCATCTAGAATGATGTTGGCCTTGGGTTTCTTGTATATTGCTTTTACAATGTTGAGGTATGTTCTTACTCCCTAGTTTTTCTAGTGTTTTGAACATGAATGAATGCTGAATTTTGTCAGGTGCTTTTCCTGTGTCTATTGAGATAATCGTGATTCCTGTCTTTAAGTCTGTTGATGTGATGAATCACGTTTATTGACTTCCATATGTTGAACCAACCTGGCATCCCTGGGATGAATCCCACTTGATCATGGTGCACTGTCTTTTTAATATGTTTCTGTATGCAGTTTGCCAGGATTTTATTAAGAACTCTTTCATGTAGATGCATTATGGATATTGGTCTCGTTTTCTTTCTTTGATGTGTCTTTGTCTGGTTTTGGTATCAGGGTAATACAGCTTCACAGAATGAGTTTGGAAGGGTTCCCTCCTTTTCTATTTCATGGAATAATTTAAGAAGTATTGGAGTTAATTCTTCTTTGAAGGTCTTGTAGAACTTAGCTGAGAATCTGTCTGCTCCTGGGCTTTTCTTAGTTGGTAGGCTTTTGAAATTGTGTCTTCAATTTCATTGCTTGAAATTTATCTGTTTAAATTTTCTATGTCCTCCTGAAAATTTGTCAATGTTTTCTATTTTATTAGGGTATAGATTTTCAAAATAGTTTCTGATCATCATCTTTATTTCAGTAGTGTCTGTTGTGATATTTCCTTTTTCTGTATGAATTTCAGTAATTTGAGTATTCTCTCTTTCTCTTTATTAGCTTAACTAAGGGTTTATCAATTTTATTTACTTTTTTCAAATAACCAACTTTATGTTTTGTTGATTTTTTGTTAAATTTTTTTGTTTAAATTTTCATTGATTTTAGCTCTGTTTTAATTATTTCCTGTCTTCTACTGCTTTTGATGTTGATTTGTTCTTTTTCTAGGGCTTTGAGATGTAATGTTAGGTGATTTTTTATTCTTTTAATGAATGAGCTCAATGCAATGAACTTTCCTCTTAGCACTGCCTTCATTGTGTCCCAGAGACTTTAATATATTGTATCACTATTCTCATTTACCTCTAAGTATTTTTTATTTCATCCCTGTTTTCTTCCGATATCTATTGGTCATTCAGTAATGTATTATTCAATCTCCAGGTGTTAGAATAGCATCCATTTTTTATTTTATTATTGATTTCTAACTTTATTCCATCATGATCTGATAGAATGCAAGATATTATCTCTTTTATTTTATTTTATTTATTTTTTTTATGTGCTGAGCGTTGGAAAGCAGGAATATTTGGACACCCAAGTTCACAGCAACACCAAGGATCCATCAGCAGACAAATGGATGAGCAGAGTGAGTCTTCCCTGTAGAGGAATATTACCAGCTGAAGGAAGAAATTTAAATTCTTATGGGAAACTGACACATGCCACAATACGGATTGAGGGCTTATTTCACTTAGCATAGTGAAATAAAAGGGTGAATACCGCAGAACTCTACTCATGGTCAAAATCCCTGCTTACAGAAAGTAGAGGGCTTGCCGGGTGCCAGGAGGAGGGAAGGGGAGTTCCTGTGTAATGGGTTGAATTCCAGTTAGCAAGACAAAAAAAGTGGTACAGATGGACAGAGACAGCAGTGCCTACAGTGGACGTGCCTAAGGGCACTGAACTGCACACCTACAAAGTTGAAATGGCAACTTCTGTTCTGTGTACTTTACCAGAGTCAAAAGTAGAAAAAAAATATTTGGCTACTCTCAGCCTTTTACAATTTGATGATATTTTGTTTTCACTTCCATGAATATTTTAGAGTCATTTTCTTAAGTTCCACAAAATACCTGCTGGTATTTTGACTAAAACGCATACCCTCGTTTTCTAACTGTACCCATAACTGGCTCCTATATATGAACACACCTCCAGGGCAGCCACACAGTTGAGCAGGAGAGTGCGGGCTCAGTGTGAAGGAGGCCCTGCATCCCTCCCCAGCACCACAGGCATCAATAAAAGAAACCAAATGTCTAGCAACCGTGCTCAATTCACTCACTACTCTCTACAGACACATTTGGGTTTTCTAGGTTGCAATCATATCACCTGAGAAAAACATTTTCATTTATTCTTTGCAAGCTTTTTTTAAAAATATTTTTTAGTTGTAGTTGGACACAATACCTTTATTTTATTTATATTTTATGTGGTGCTGAGGATCGAACCCAGGGCTCCCACGTGCTAGGCAGCACTCTACCGCTGGCCCCAGCCCCAGCCCTCTTTGCAAGCTTTTTAGGCTTCTACTGTTTTTACCTTCTTAGGACATTTAACTAGGACGTCCCACAAAAATTCAAATAGAAAGGTGAAGCAGACGCCTTTCTCTTGCTCCTGCTCTCCAAGGACAGACTGCACAGGACACAGGCCATGGATTCCCACACCTTCCTCAGACTAAAAGAGGCCCTCATTTCTGCTGTATCACGTTTTGTTTGTTTTGCCACAAGTGGGTTCGGAGTTTTATCAAGTGACTTTCCTGCCTCTACTGACAGTAGGCCTTTCCTAACTTACTCTGCTAATGTGGTAAGTTATAGTGATTGATTTTCAAATATTCAAAAACACTATACCCTTAGAATAAAGGTGGTGTTTGTTCCCCTTTTTGTAAACTGCTGGACTCCACTAGCTAATGTGTGGCTTAGGATTCTCAAGGCTACTGCTGGTGAGCTTGCTTGAACTTTCCTTTCTTCTAGTGTCTCAGCAGATTGGTACTAAGATTATGGTGACCTCATAAGACCAGCTGGGAAGTAATCCTCTTTTATCTGTTGTAAGTTGAGTTGGTTAGTTTCCTGTTTCATAAACTGCTATTCTGACCATTGTTATTGTCCAGCCATGACTTCTCTGGCCCTTGTCCACACTTATGATGCCTTCTACCTCCTTTCCTTGGTGATCTAGGGGCAATGAACCTATAAGCACAGTTGTGCTAAGTCCCACAAGTTTAGACAGATGGTATTTTCATTATTATTCGGTTCAAAGTGCCTTCTCATTTCCTCAGAATTTCCTCTGACCTTGGGTCACTCTGCACTGTGCTGCTCACTAAACAGGCCCACAAAGAGCTCTCTGCCGCTGTCTCTGGTCCACTCCCAGGTGGCAGAGAAGATGGCGTGGCGGAGCCAGGAACCCAAGTTCACAGCCAGCCTTAGCAACTTAGCAAGGCCTTAAATAACTTAGTGAGACCCTACCTCAAAATTGAAAAAAAAGGGCTGGGGATGTGGCTCAGTGGTAGAGGACACCTGGGTTAAAGACCCAGTACCAAAAAGAAAAAAGAGGTGGCACAGGTGATGGAAAGCCTGAGAGCAACAGAGTCTCCACACCCAGGCTTCTGCCTGAGGAGGGGCACTGAGGACCATGCCTCAGCTGGGCTCTTGACCCAAACAGCCAGCCCACTCACTTCCTTCTAGCACTGAGGATGTCAGGGCCCAGGCCTGGGTGACCACCTCTGAGGTGTGAGAAACACGAGCAGTGGAAGTCCACCTCAGTGACCGCAGTGACCGTAGTGACCTGCGGCCCTCCACGCTGAGCGAAGCTGCACACACACATGCTTCTCCCTCTCTTGGGCAGGGACCTGAGTCTGTCTGGTTTGTCTCCCAGACAGCATACCTGGCAGAAAGCCTCACCGGAAGACAGGACACCAGCACACAACAGCCTGCCCTCCTCCCTGAACAGCGAGTCAGAGCAGCCACAGGGGCAAGCATGTGGCCGTGCCCCTCGCCCGGCCCTTCCTTTCATGGGACAGTCCGGGACAGTGCCACTGTGTGCTCATGGAGCTGGGCAGGAGAGCGCTTTGCATGCACTTGAAGCAGAATGCCACACCAGGCCACAAGACAGCAGCAGAGCTAAAGCCAGGTGAGCAAGTCTTGAAAACACAGTGCAACATTTTAAAAGAGGTGGAACAAGGCATACAGTGTCTAGGGCCATGTCCTGCCCCTGCCACCAGGTGGGTTTGCATTGTCCACCTGTCCACACCTGCTAAGGCATGACCAGTTCCCTGTGCCCTAGTTAGCAGCACTGCATCTGGTGTGACACATGCACCCTTCCTACACAACCATGTCAACTGGTGCCCTGAGGACAGGAGCGGGGTGGGGGTGGGGGGCTTTGTGACTTGTGCTCAAGTTTTCTGTAAAACTGAAATTGCTCTCCAAAAATAAAATTCACTATTTGTAAAAAAAAAAAAAAAAAAAAAAAAAAAGGAATAAAAGATGAAAGAGCCACCCAGAACAGTATGCCCTCAGGACCAACTCCTTCCTCCAGGAAGGCTCCTGGGATAAACGAGCTGCTGTCTGTCTACACAGTGCCTCCTACGCCGAGGGCCACGGATGCTCACAGGCACCTCCAGGGCAGCAAAGGTCAAGCAACCCTGGGAGCTTCTCTGGGAAGCCCATGGCTCCCACTGAGGATGGGGAGGTCCAGGCAGGCCAAAGGACAGAAGGACGCATCTCTAAGGCCGATTTTCAGCTTCAGGATCTTGAGCAAGAAGAATTAACCTGACCTACCTCTAGGTCATCGAGGGACCGCGTGATGCTGAACCTCTTGGATCTTCCAAACGATCTCCGTGCAGAAGTTCGTTGAGAAGTCTGGGTGAACCCAATTCCCCGTCCAAATTTGGAGCCCTAAACAATAGCAACAAAAAAAAGGCGTGTCAGGTGGTCCTTCCAGAGCAGACGTTCAGCTCTTCCCCACTGCACAGGACAGTGAGTCGAGGTATAACTAGACTTGGTGCCACCCAGGGTGAGCGCTTCACTAGTACATTTTACACAATCAAAAATAAAGCTGAGGGGCTGGGGTTGTGGCTCAGCAGTAGAGCACTCGCCTAACACGTGTGGGGAGCTGGATTTGATCCTCAGCACCACATAAAAATAAAATAAAGGTATTGTGTCCAACTACAACTAAAAAAACAAAATATGTTTTAAAAATAAATAAAGCTGAGGGGCTGGGATTGAAGCTCAGTGGTAGAGCGCTTGTCTGGCATTTGTGAGGCACTGGGTTTGATCCTCATTACCACATACAAATAAATAAATAAAATAAAGGCATTGTGTCCATCCTCAATTAAAATAAATTCTTTAAAAACAAAACAAAACAAAACAAAGTTGAAGGGGAAAGAGACATCTCAGAACTTCCAGATATTTGCTCTGCCAGTTGCCAACTGTCTGCGCCAGATGACACCTCCAAGCCCCACTCTCTAACCCCAAAGGCACAGGACAGCCGACTCCAAAGAGCCAAAGGAAGAGCAGGGGAGCGCTTGGGGAGCGGGAAGCATGGTGCACAGGCTGCTCTCGTGAGCCCACAGGCCAATCAGCACCGACGCCCGAAGCATGCAGCTGGTAAGACTGTGGCTCTTCCCCCCCATTGGACACAGGGAGACTCACCAGCAGTCCCTGGTGCCCAGCACATGGCAGAAACTTCCCGCAGAGCCGGCAAGCGGGATCCCCGGACACCTGCGAACCTGAGAGTGCCTCTGGCGGAAGGAGGTCACCAAGTTGTTTGTTGTTACCTAAAGATTGTGCCCAACTGAGGGAACCCCTGCAACAACTCCCTGTAAGTCACTAGGGGTTGAACTCTGGCTCACTGCTGCTTTCTCTGAGCCACACAGGAGTGACATCCTGGCCCACAGACCGACCCCTGTCACCCCTGCTGGTGACAGAGACAGCAAAGGAGCAAGGCCCAGCCTTCCAGGGTCCTGCAAGTGCAGCCATGGTCCACCTGCCCTGGTCCATGGGCCCCACCCCAGAGCACAGCCCATCTCCTGCTCTGCTCCCCACACCCCCAATGCTCTTCCTGGTGTCTAGATCCACGACCCCCACACTGGGCCTCCATCCTCCTCAGTGTCAGGGTCTGTCCTTTTCCCACATGACTACCCAGCCCCACACTTGTCCCAGCCCTCCTTGGTCATCTCAATGCCAAGTGTCCCCAGTCACCAGTTTCTGCCTTCCCACCTTCTTTCCTTAGTGTCCCACCCAACACTTTACCAGGACCTCTAGCCCACCAATGCCAGGTGTCTCAGAGTCCCTACCCCTACTCCTGTCCTCATATCCCCTCAGCCAGCCCAGGGCTAGAGGCCACCACAGAAACCCTACCCTTACACACAAAGTCCTCCCACCCCCTCCAAGAAATAGAAAGTCTGGTGGTCCATTTTCAGAAATCAGTATTTAGCCTTAAATGTAAAATTGGGCTGTAATAAAGGCAGCTGGAGGAGAAACAGAATGGAGAGGTACAGCAGTTAACTCACACAACAGCATCACAGCCTGTGGATGTGGCAGATCTCAAGTCCATGCCCTCAACTGCCCCTTGACAAACAGAAGGCCTGACCGACAGAGAGGCTCTCTCCGTTAATAAATGGTAACTTAGTAAGGAAGTGAGAGCTGTGTCCGTGCCAAAGGCACTAGATCCAGAAGACTCTCCACCACAAGAGAGCAGGGAGATGGGAACACTAAAGGTATATTTCCTTAAACAGCCCAACAGGAGATAGGAAACGAGGCGATGTCAGGAAGACTGTGCACCCCATGGTACTCAGCCAACGAGAAACCAGGGAGGGTCGCAGGGCACTAGGAGACAGCAGGATGTAACTGCTCTGGGTGTCCTGCGCCCCCAGCGCCACTCCTGCAAGACGGACAGTAAAGCTTGCTTTCTGCTCTGCCTCGGGCCTCTTAGTCTGCTCTTTGGGCTGGTGGGGACAGGTGAGCCTGTTTCTCACATTCCCTATCCCCACACTCACTGGTAAAATCCTAGCAGCGGTCAGACAGGCTGCAGAGCAGGGGACAGGCAAAGCAAGGCCACACTGTGGGGACACTTGATAAAGGCCATCAGAATGGAGCACACAGCTGGATGGACCAACAGTGGGGGACTGTGAACAGAGAGCAGCAGGAGGAAACAGGAGGGGAGGGGACAGACTGCAAGAGAACAGCAGGGCAAAGAGGGCACAAGGCTCTTCTCTCAGAAGGGTGTCAATGCCAACAGGAATGGGATCCAACAGGAATGCACACGCCTTTCACCTGAGGGTACAGGGCAAGAGCCCCCACCATGCTGGGTCACCCACCAACACCCACGACCAGCAGGTCCTGAACACACACCAGGTCCCAGCCAGGGAACACACATGAATGCTGACGCATGGAAAGAGTGGCAGAATGTGCTGGGCACACAGAGAGGAGCCACAGACAGCCTCCTGTGACAGATGCCACAGGAACACAGAAGACCCTTGCAGTGGAGCCCAGGAGGGAACCAGAGGTAGCACCTCCCTAAGAAGCTGATGCGTCCTGGGGCAGAGGGGGCAAAAGGGAGGCTGTGGGGGGCGGGCAGCCCTAAAGGGGAAGGTAGGGGGACAGCCCTGGAGGGCAGGTAGCTGGGAAGGGGGCAGCCCTAGATGGCAGGTGGGAGGCAGCCCTGCATGGCAGGTGGGGGGCAGCCCTGGAGGGCAGGTGGGGGGAGCATTCCTGGAGGGCAGGGAGGGCCAGCAGTACCATCTTCTGGGCAGGCAAGGGGCCCCAGGCCCAGAGGCTGTGGCTGCCAGGGTGGGGAAGCACCACCCTCTCTTCACCCTCCACAGCCAAACTCTGAGGAGAGCCCTCCAGAAAGCCACAGCTGACCCTGAAAGGCTTCCTTTCAGTTACAGGCAGCATAAAAGAAAGACCAGCAGGGGCCAGGGTAGAGCTGAGCACCACAGGGCACCTCACAGCCGTGGCCAGGTCAAGTTCCCTCCAAGACACAGTTGCACAAGAAGACCTGTGTGTCCCCAGCTGAGGAGTGGACAACCTGCACAGGCAGCATCTCCAAGCTGAAGCCTGGGGAACCCTTCCTGCCAGGCCCCTGGAGGCTGGTGTCTGCATTGACGTGGATTCTTGCCTCCTGCTGGGGGCAGTGAACCTGTGGCTGCAGTGCGGACACAGAAGTGTCTTTATCGTGTGTCTGCTCCTGATGGCAGGCACGTTGGCCACCTGCCACAGAGAGTCTGGTGTGACAACTGAGAAAGCATTGCTATGGACATGGCATTACAGTCTGGCTAGGGAACCGGCACTCTCTCCGGCCTGGGCTGTGTCCGTGTGCAAGCTCAGGTTCACACCTCACTGTAAAGGTAAAAATTTCTAAGCTGATTCTAAGCCGCAGAGCCTGAGTTAAAGTGTAAAAGACCGGGCATTGTAAAGTTTCTAAATTGCAAGGCCTGGGCTAAAAAGTAAAAGACTAGGTATTGTTAAATTCCTCTGCTACCCCCGGAACCTGTAATCTCTGTAGCTGTTAGGACAATACTGGAACTGCCCAGTAAATATTTCCATTGATTCCCTGGTTGTTTAATAGCTAAGGGCTCTGAGTAGCCCAGCACGTAGGCATCTAGGCCCTAGAACAATCAGTTTAAATGTGTACCCCGCTTAGAAGTGACCAATCACCCCTGCCCAGCCTGTTCCCGCCAATGAATGAACTAATCATGTCTCAGTTTTGTTCAATTTTCCTGCGCCTCATGATGATTTGTTCTGATGTATGCAAAGGCCCCACCCTCACCAAAAAGTGTACTTAAGCTCTGCCTGACCTCTGCTCTGGGCTCTGGGCTCTGGGCTGCTCTCCTTTCTTGAGTGGGCACGGAGCCCCAGCATGCTGGTTCAATAAAACTTCCCCCGTGCTTACTGCATGAGGCTGGTCTCTTGTGGTCTCTTTCTCCAACGCTTCGCCGGACCCTTACACTCACCTGCCCTCGTACTGCAACAGCCCGCGTGCCAGGCCACCTTGCTGGGTTCCTTTTGGCAAGTAAAGAATGTGAAAGAGTCTCAAGAAACACTTGTCAGAGAAATTCATTTTTCAAAAACTTGCCTAAAGCTCATTCTAGGTCTAAAAATATATCTGATCTGAAAGGCCAGCATCTCGAGGCTGGCCTAACCCCCCCTGACCACCCACTCATATCTGTGGGTCTCCAGTCATGCTCTGCTATTGCTGAGGCTGCAAGGCCTGCCCTGCCAAACAGAGTTCCCGGGGCCCTCAACCCTTGTCCCCTCCTGTACTAGACTGCAGGCCCTGTCTAGGTTAGACTCCCCAGGGCCCCCTCCTCTGCCTTTCCTGCCCACCAGGAAAGGCAGAGGAGGGGGCCCTGGGGAGTCTAACCTAGACAGGGCCTGCACACTGCCAGCATCTGCACATACCTGCTGTGGACTGGCACGTCCCCGAGAGTGGCAGGGACCTTTGGCTTCAGCTTCTGTCTGTTCCCTTCTCAAACCCGCCGCCCAGCACAGTGCTCAGCATCCAGGACTTGATGAGAGGACAGAGGGGAAGGTGCTGAGTGGCTTAATGAAGCTGAACAATGTGGGGGCTGACTGCCCAACAGCTGTTGGGGAGGACCACCCAAGTCCAAGGTCAGCCGAGCAGCCATGCAGATGGCTTTGTCACAGCACAAGTAATAACATGTGAAACATCCCGAGTCTACTGCTAACCAGAAAAGGCTACAAAATCTGTACGAAATGAGTCTATTTTGTACAAATTATATAGCTATTCAGTACTTTCTGCATTTAGGGGAGTGGGTAATTAATCCATGGCTTTGTAATAAGAAAAAGCTTAATTTTTAAAACTCAGGTGACTACACAGGAAATTCTGCCTGGGACAGCATGGCCATACCTGCAAGCTGCCCTGCTGCAATCGGCTTGGGGACCTGTATCCCAGTACAGGCAGGGGGAAGCCTGCACCCAGTTACATACAGATAGGTTGTGAGATTTGGAAATAGAAAGAAAGAAAAAAATCTAACAATCCAGCAGACAGACAACATTCCTACAAAAAGCTAAATCAACTCTGGGAACGAGTGCAAGTGACTGAAGTGACACTTCACCTACAGGGTAAAAATGGCACTATTTGTTGTTTTCTTACATTGACAGGTCCCCACATGAAACAGCTAGAAATGGGGTAAGGGTCTGCTGACCCCTGCCCGCTGTTCTGGGGCCAAACCATCAACCCCTCTCTGGGCCAACAACACATTCTCCCCTGGAATCCCCCAATGCAGGGCAAGAAGTGACCAGGTAACCAGCTAGTCCAACCCTCAAGAAACAGATGAGAACAGAAGACACAGAGAACTGCCAAGGCCCAGGAGGGCGGCTGGTCTGCCATGAAGTTCAGATCCTTTTGGGGGGTGGAGGGACACAAGGCATTGAACCCAGGGGTGCTTAACCACTAAGTCACATCCCCAACCCTTTTTATTTGTTATTTAGACACAGGGTCTCACTAAGTTGCTGAGGCTGAATTTGAACTGGGGATCCTCCTGCCTCAACCTCCGGAGCCACTAGGATTACAGGCGTGTGCCACATGGCTGGCTCCCAGATCTTATTCTATTACTGCACTGTGCTTTTTGGGTTACTTTTATAAATCTGCCATTTAATACACATAACACAAAATGTGCCATCTTGATCACTTGGGTAGCATCAGGCACTTTCACAGGGCTGTTCAAACACCACCCTCCGTCTCCTGAGCTTCCCATCTTCCCAAACAGAAGCTCTGTTCCCTGAACACTAGCTCCCACCACCTCCAACAGCCCCTGGAGACCACCACGCTATCTGCTGCATGGGCTCCAAGACTCCGGGCCTGGGATGTACTGAATCAGGTGTCTGTCCCTCAACAGCTATCCTTCTCAGTGAAGTCCTCAGTTCCACCCTGCCGTGGCACGCCTCTGGATGTTCTGTCTGAGGCTGAATTGTGCTCCACAGGGAGAGTGGGCACATTATATTTCCATTCCTCTGTGGGGGACACTTGGGCACTTCTTGCGGATGATGCTGCTGCACACACGGTCCCATCTCTTGAGTCTGCTCTTAGGCTTCCAAATACACCTCAGAAGTGGAATTGCTGGATCATTTGGGGGCTCTACTTTTAGGGAACTAACACACTGTAATGGCTGCACCACCGACATTTCCAACAGTGCGCAAGAGTTCTCACTGTTCTACCTCCTCCCACACTCTTATTACCTAGTTTTGGGGCAGCAGCCATCCTGCTGAGAGTGAGCTGCGCTGGTTTGGACTGGCCCTTGCCTGGTGGGTAGTGATGCTGAGTGTTCGTTCACCTGCCACTGCCACTTGAACAACTTCTTTGGAGCAAGGTCCATGCAGGTCTTTTCCCTCGCTCTGCAGACGGGTGTTCACCACCGTCACGGAGTGGAGCTTTCCTATGGCGTCTGGTCTACCACCCCCAGCTGTGCTGTTGGCAAGTGTTTCTCCTGTCCTGTTTGCTGCTTTCCACTTGGGTGGCTGAGTCTTTTAATAAATGCAACTTTTTAAAAAAAATATTTTTATATGTATGGACCTTTATTTTATTCATTTATTTATAGGTGGTGCTGAGGATCGAACCCAGTGCCTCACACATGCTAGGCAAGTGCTCTACCACTGAGCCCCAGCCCCAGCCCCTAAATGAAACTTTTAATGTAATGTAACTTGTATATTTTTTTTTCTTTTGTTGCCTCCACTGCTAGAATTCAAAATGCCTAATCCAAACAGATTCAACCCTAGACCATAGTCCCTGCAGGGCCAGGCCTATGTCTGTCCTGGCCCACTCCCCCGCACCCCCAGTGATGAGTACATAGAACTCATCAGAATTTACTAGGCAAATAAACTCTAAGCAGAGACAATTCAGCTTAACATAGACACCAGGTCACCTGAAGGTTTTCCAGAGAGGCGACACAGTAGATCTGAGAAGTGAAATTTAAAGCTGGAAGATTTACTTCTCCAGAGCATCAGACAGGTCCACTCAGGGGAGCCTCCCGCCGCCCAGCGTGTTAGCAGAGCTCCACCTGAAGGCAGCATGGCTGGACGATGGGGAAGGCAAAGGGGCCCTGAGACACCACAGAAGTCGCCTCCTCTGGGGCTGGAAAGCCAACAGAGGAGAGGGGAACAGTCCAAACTCCAGGGAGGGGCCTGGGTCAGGTTTGGACCTCTGGGGGTCCTGTCTGCCCACTGGGGAAAAAGGAGGACCTTGGGGCTGGAGAGGAAGGAACTGACTTGCAGGGTGAGGTGCTGCCACGATAATCTACCTGCCTGGTGCTCTCTAGCGCCCTCTGGAGGCAGGGCCAGGCAAGGATCCAGCTGGGGAACAGGACGAGGATGCAGAGCCCTGACCAGTCACAGAAGCCAGGCTTGGGGCTAAGGTGTAGCGGAGAACCAGTACTCCCAGTTCAGTCTGTTAGAACAAACCTCCATGTATCAGGAAAAAATCATAAGTCCCAAATCAAAACAACTGCAGAGTCACCCAGAGGCCCTTTCAACATAAAACTAGACAAGCTCAGCAACGGCTTTGGAATGTTGTACGTCTAAGCTACTGAAGGAAAGTTTCCTGGCCACAATGAATCACCATTTTTTTGAGGAAGACAAGAGAAAAAAACTAAGCCTTCAATCAAGAGAAAAAGATGAATATAAAGGAAAGGACTTAACTTTAAGTAGAGACAGAAAACTAAATTATGGACGAAATACCTCATTGTGTGCCGGAAACCAGTGTGGACTAGGACCTCTGAAGATGAAAAAAGACAGGCGTGACCGCCCCAGCTGAAGGATGGGAGAGGAGGGAAATGAGCCACCTGGCCCCCAGCACAAGACAACAGCTCAGGCAGGGAGGCCAGGAGCAGCCGTGGCTCCTGGGCCCGGCCGCCAGGGCACAGCGGGCTGCACCAGCCATTCATCCAGACCTGATTCCTGGCCCCTCCTGAGGGTCTCAATCTACTGTCTGCCTACGGCTCCTGCAACGACCCACGACACAGGGAAGCTAAGAGCTTCGTGAAAGGGCAGAAGGCGCTGGCCCTCAGAAAGCTGGCTGCACGACTGAGGACGCAGAACTCACCCTAGAAGAGTGTGTGTGAGCCAGAGTGAGAATGCGAGCATGACAGTGTGTCAGGGTTTGTGTGTGACTGTGCAAGTCTATGTGTATCGGTGTGTGGGTATGTGTGTGTCAGGGAGGGTGTGAGGGTGTAAATGTGTGCGTGATATGTGTGAGCATGTGAGACTGTCAGTGTGTCCGTGTGCAAGTATGTGAGGGACTATGAGAGAGACTATGGGTGTGTTGAGCTAGAGTGTATGCTTGGGATACAGTGTGATTGTGTGAGCGTGTGTTTGCCTGTGAGCATGACGGTGCGTCAGTATGTGTATGCGTGTGTGTCACTGTGGGAATTGTGTGACTGTGACAGTGCATCTCTGTCAGCATGCAGGAGTGTGTGAGTGTGTGGTTGCATTAGCACGTCAGTATACACGAGTCTGGAGTTTGAGAATGTGACTGAGTTAGTGTGTGCTGGTGAGTGAAGGTGTCTGAGTGTGAATGTGTGTATTTTGAGTATGTGAATGGAAGTACATGTATGTACACCAGTATGTTTTAAGGAGAATGTGAGTGCATAGAAGTGAGTGTGAGAGCATTTTTCAGTGCATTGAGAGTGTAAATGTATAAAAGTATATGTGCCTGTGTTGTGTGTGGCTGTGAGAGTGTGTGTGTGTGTCTGGTTGCGTGAGTGGGATGACGTGGATGTGCAAGCATGTGAATGAATGAGCATAAGAATGACTGGAGGAGTTGTAAGAGTATGGGTGTGACAGACTAGGAATGTGCTAGTGTGTAGGTGAGAATGACTAAATATGTGTGAGTGTGCATATGCATGAAAGAGACTGTGAGTGCGTCTGGAATTGTATAGTATGTGTTATGATGTGAGTGTATGTGAGCCTGAATGTGTTTAGGACTGTTTGTGTGGATGTGTGTCAATGTGTGTGTGTGAATCTGTGCTTGTGAGTGTGTGCTAGTGTTTGTGAGTGCCTGAGTGTGTTTATGTACAAGTGTGTGAGAGTATGCATGCCTATGTGTGAGTCGCTGTGTATTTTTGAGTGTGAGTGTGCCTGCATGTGTGTGTTCATGTGTTTATGTGTTATAACAGTGTGTGTGTGTGTACGTACATGTGTGCGTGCGCAGTTGCTTTGGGATTTTTAGGGTACTGGGTTGAACCCAGGATCTCATGCATGCTAAAGAAGTGCTATACCCAGGATTTTTTAAATTTTTACTTTGAGACAGGATCTCACTAAGTTCCTTAGGGCCTCACTAAATTTCTGAGGCTGGCCTTGAAATTGCAATCCTCCTGCCTCACCCTCTCAAGTCACTAGAATTATGGATGTGAGCTACTGCATCTGTTTTTGGTTTTTGATTTTTTCCCCCCATAAATAAAATATCTAATATACCAAAAAAAAAAAAAAAGAGAGAGAGAGAGAGAATGGAGGAGAAGAGAGGGAAAGAGTCTACAATTAATTTTTAAAAATATTTTTAGTTGTAGATGAACAAGACATTTTTATTTATTTTTTTATGTGGTGCTGAGAACTGAACCCAGTGCCTCACGTGTGCTCTACCACTGAGCCACAACCTCAGCCCTTCAATTAATTTTATGATTTTATGAGACTATAACCTTGATACCAAAGCCAAACAAAGGCAAGGAGAAAAGTGAAAATTACAGTCTCACTCATAAGCACAGATTTTAAAAAATATTAGCAAACCAGTAGTCTCTCCCTCTGGTCCACATTTTCCCTTGAATGTTTCTGTGCTTTTTTAAATAAATCTGTCTGTATCTCTTTAAAAAAGAGATATCCCCATCCACTGGGGTGTGAAAAGATCCTGGTGCAAGGGCACCTACCTCAAGGTGCAGACATGGTCTAACACTTGAACACTATCCTTGCAGTTTGCCTCATTAGCATCAAATGCAGGAAACCCACACCATCTCAAGGAATATAAAATTACTCAGAAAGAAAAGCTAACAGTAAACACCTATTCTTAAAAACACGTATTAACAAAGAGGAACAGAAGGGAACTTCCTAACCCTCAGCCAGGCGACTGGACACCAAGTCACGACCGACGCACTTCTTAGACTATGAGAGCTAGCATTAATGTTTTATAAAGGTAGCAGCGAAATTATGTAGGGTACCTAGGAGTAAATAACCCTAAACAGCACCTTTAATTATGGGTGTTCATGATGGAAATCATAAGTTTTCTGAAAGAAAATGGAGAAAACCAAAACCAAGGGGATACCATTTCACAAAGAAGAAGGCCTGTTCCCCTACAGATATCGATCATCCCAAACTCACCTGCAGATGGAGCTGCAGTGGACATGAGGATGCCTACAGGGCTTGTGGCCCAAGCAGAGCCACCGTGAGGCGGGGGTGGGGGGTGGGGGGACTTGCCTGTTGGGCACACAGACTTTGTAGAAAGCTGTAATGGTGTCTGAAAGCACACGGCAAAGAACAGAGAACCGGGGAACAGAGCCCTCACATATATTCATGGGGTCTCTGGCAGAGGGCAAGCAAGGGACCTGGGGAAAGGACGAACACAGAGCTGGACAACTGCTCCTCCACAGACAGCGCTTCCCTCATCTCACTGACGGTACTCATGCATCGTCAAGTCCAAGAAACTGAGAGGAGGAAAAAGAAGAAGCCCTTTCTGACCTCGGGGTAGTAATAAGTTTGTTACTTACAGGCCGGGGCTGGGGCTCAGAGGCAGAGTGCTCGCCTAGCATGTGTGAGGCACTGGGTTCCATCCTCAGCACCACATAAAAATAAAATAAAGACACTGTGTTCACCTACAACTAAAAAAATACATATTAAAAAAAGTTTGTTACTTGGGGCTGGGGTGGTGGCTCAGAGGTAGAACGCTTACCTGGCACGTGTGAGGCCCTGGGTTCAAGTCTCAGCACCACATACAAATAAATAAATTAAATAAAGGTCCATCAATGACTAAAAAATTTTTTAAAAGTTTGTTACTTAATGACACAAAAGAAAACCTTAAGGGGCTCCCACACTTGGCTACATTCAAATTAAGAACTCCTGGTTGCCAAGACACACAGGGGGTTAAAAACACTAGGCACAGACTGGGGACCGATCCATGGGCAGCACTGTCAGCAGAGGACCAGCAGCCAGTGTCTGCGGCCCATGAAGACAAGGCCACCCTGTGGTAATGGGCAAGAGGACTGAGCAGGCGCCTCAGTAAAGAGGAAGCCCAAACCTCCAACATGAAGGGAATGGAATCAAAGCTGTGGCGAGATGCCATCCCACTACTGTCAGATGGGCACAAAGCTACGAGTCTGACAACCACCCCCGGAAACGGCACAGAACGGTCACACAGCATTACTAGTAATTTGTGTGTGTGTGGCACACACACAACGCAGTATTACATAGAGAATAAACTGCAGCCACACATACTACCTCAGACTCATCTTTGAAACTGTGTTGAATGATGAAAAATCCAATTGCAGCTAGGCTCAGAGGTGCAGGCCTGTAACCCCAGATACTCAGGAGACTGAAGCGGAGGGTTAGAATGTCCAAGGCTAGCCTGGGCAACTTAACAAGACCCTGTCTCAAAATAAAAACAGCTGGCCAGGTGTGGAGGTGCACACCTGTAACCCCAGTGGCTGAGTCGCTGAGGCAGGAGGATTGCAAATTCAAGGCCAGCCTGGGAAATTTAGGGAGGCTCTCAGCAACTTAGGGAGACCCTGTTGCAAAATAAACATTTTTTAACAGGGGGCTAAGGACATGGCTCAGTGGTTAAGCATCCCTGGGTTAAATACCTGGTACAAATAAAAAAATATGACTAGGGATGTGGCTCAGTGGTAGGGTACCTAGTACCGGGAGGTGGGGGGAGTGAATCAAGTTGCAGACTGCACCATGAAGGCATTTTGATACGGCTCAAGAAGCAGCAAAACCAATTAATATACTGTTTGTGATTCAAATACAGACTCTCCTGGTTCTGGCAGGATGGAGTGACCCCTTGGCTCTGAACAGTCTCACCTCTGGAAACCAGGTGAATGGACAGAACCATCACCACCCTCTGCCTACGCCTCTCTGTGCTCATTTCCCCCCACCTCAAGGGAGCCCCACGCTCTGATTCCAGTCAGCAAAGTCTCATGCCTTCTGCTCCGGCCTTCATGCCCTCCCTCACGCAGCACTCTGCACAGGCACCAGATGGGCCCAGAGGCCAACATATCTCCCGTTCCATGATCTGGAGCAGTGACATTGTGCAGGATGAACTCTAGGCCAAGTGCTTCAGGGCCCAGAGACAATGGGGCGCAGGCACAGGCACAGCCCCTTCCTACACAGCCCTGAGGTGTCTGGAAGGAAACCTGGGCAAGGTCAGCCCCAGGGAGCACTGTCACATAGGTGGGGGTCACAGCTGCCCTTCCCCAGAGATGGACACAGCAAGGACTGGGGCGTGGTCTTTTGCTGCTCTCCAGGTACTGTTCTCACCATCTGTTTCCACACTCGCTCTCACGGTGCCAGAAGTGCACACCAGCTGTCAGTACACCCAGGACTCTCCTGGTGGATACCTGAGGAGCCGTAATTAGCTATGCCTAGGAATACGGCTATGGCCAAGGCTCGCCAACTGTTCTTATTAGAAGAATTAAAAGAAAAACAGTTATGTTTTTTCTCTAAGGGGATATTTAAGTAAACTAAACATGTTCACAGTCCCATTGTTAAAAACAGAACCAATACCAGATAGAGCTTCTTGTCCCCTCCCAGCTCTCCCTGATACCTGAGGTAGCCTCTGTTACTGATCTGAAGTAGTCCCTCCCATTTTCCCATATATTTACATACATACATATGCTCACTTAAAAATGGCCTGAGGGTGAGGCTAGTGCTCCTTTAGCATGTGGGAGGCCCTGGGTTCAATCCTCAGCACAACATAAAAATAAATAAAATAAAGATATTAAAAAAAAAATGGCCTGAGGGTGTTGAGACTGTCACACCAGTAAGGGCTTGCTGTCATGACCTGCTCTCTCCACACCCTGGGAGGCTCTTGGTCAGGTCAGGCTCCTCTACGGCCTCCCTCCCTCCACGCTGGCCTCCCTTCCTCTCATAACAACATGGGTAGGGGCAGAGTGGCTCAGCCTGCTGTCCTCAATTGAACACAGCAGACTGGGGTGCAGCCATGCTAAAAGCATAATGTTAAAATGTGCCTGTGTTTATATAATTCAAACTGAATCCCTAGCTCTAAGCCCAGCATCACATCTGACATGGATCTCATTCAGGCATGTGCAAGTCAGCAGCGAGGCCAGCTCATTTTTTCAGCCGCCTCTAGTTTGTAATTATTTATTAGATCATGTTTAAGTCCTTCTCTGATGTTTAATGCCACAGCTCCCCACACTCGTGGGGTTCCAGCAGACGGGACTCTAAGTGCGGCCTGAACACCACAGGGCACCTCAGTTCTGCTGTCAAAGGGCAGGCCAGCACTGGCCGTCAGGACCCACGTTGCCCACTTCATCCTCCAACATCACTCCTGCCGCTGGCACAAGCAGAGCTGTCACTCAGGATCTGGCAGTGGCCACTTTAAGACATGGCTTCAACCAATCCAAAGGGGTGACAGGATAGGCTGAGCTGTGCTCCCCCAAATCCACACATTGAAACTTGACCCCAAACCCAGGGTGTGTGCAGATGTGGCCTTCTCATCCAGTCTGACTGGTGTCCTCGTGAGAAGAGGAGGGACTCTGTGAGGACACGAGGAGACACCGCACACACTCCAAGGCGAGTGGCTTCAGGAGGAGCCAGCCTGCCACACCTGGACCCAGGAGGCCCATGCTCCACTACTGTGAGGGCGAGTGCCCACTGCTCGCGCAGCCCTCTGTGGAGCCCCACTTGCCGCACACTGCCCCTTCACAGCCTGGCCGCGCAGCCAGTGCAGGCTAGTGCACTCACGCTGGCACGGGGCACCCTCCTTTCAGGACCTGTGGCCCCCAGGGCCCACAGGGGTTTCCAAGTGTCTTCTCCTGCAGCTCAGGACCATCCCTCTGCCCCTCTTCTGACCCGCAGGGCAGTCCTGTCCACTCCAGCCACCCAGGAAAGACAGGTTTCATATACTCTTGAGCCAATAAGAAGCAGGTTCTGCTGGGGCACAGAGAACTTAGGACATCAAGGGGAGTCTTCCCACACCCCCCTCCTGACTGCCACCCCTCCAGCAGTCCTCTCCCCTCCAACACAGGTGTTTCAAGCAGGTGGAGGGGGAGGAAGGGCACTAGACTGGAGGAGCCGGCTCTCATGGTAGTCTCCACCTCTGCCTTCCACCTGAACTCTAGCAGCTGGGCAACTCGAACCGACCCATTCCCCGGAGGTCAGCTATCTGCAGTTCAGAGAGAGTGCCTAAGGAAAGAACACCTTGGCAGGGCCCGCCCAAGCCTGGGGCTCAGCCATCCTGGATATGGTACGCTTGCCACCCACTAAACACAGGAGCTTGCAAGGCTGCCCAGCCAAAAGTTCCCCAGTCACAGGAGGCACCCAGCAGGCCACGGCTGGCTCAAATGAAAAAGCTGGGGAGTGAAATACTCAGGGAGGTTAAGAAGCCCCAACCTGCTCCTGGGCATCTAGAAGGCCACATGTCCAATAATGCCTGAGAAGGCCCCAAGTTCTCACCTCTGACCTTGAGAAGGAAAAGGAAGACAAGACAGAGTGCACACTGAGCCGTCAGATGGGCCTAGGAGACCGGCTGCCAGGTACCTAAGGAAGCAGCTGTCCAGCGGCTAGCTGACCACAGAGCTGGCCAACCTTGTGGTCACGTAACAGAACACACTTCACAGAATCGGTTCAGAGGAGTCACAGGACAACACAACAACTAGCAGCCAACTGCTGGAATGCAGCGGAGGAGCAAGTGTCCTCGCCAAGAGAGTCCTGTCCTGGGGATCCACCTGGGTCACCCTTGGTGTATGGAAGACCTAGTGTGTGCAGAAGGGGCGTGGATGCTGTGTGGCCAAACAGGGTGCGCACCAATCATCGACACCCCACCCTCCCTTCCTTGCCCAGCCTCTGATCCTCGAGCTGGGCCCGGCTGACCACCTTGTTCCCTTCCCCTCACTGGGTTCTGCCAACAGAGGGGCTGCAGGAAGCATCCAGGTTGGGTGGGTGTTCCTTCCTCCTGGGCTTTGCTTTCCAGGTGGTAGTGGGTGGATGGCATACGGTGGTCCTGAGATGTCGCTCTGGATGACAGTTCCTCCTTGGCAGCCGGGCCCTCCACCCTGCCAGCACTCAAGTCACTACCGTGCAGCCATGCTGCTCCTCGGAGCTCTATTCGGCCCTCCAGGGCCTTCTCCTTTAAGGGTCCCCGTCTGTTCCTGGTTGCTTCTCCAAACTCAGCCCTCTGCATGCCTCTGGCCTTAGCAAGCTCCTCCCTCCCTCAGCAGCGGCCCACCTTCCCCCAGTTTTTATACTGCCCTCCCCTGTTCAAGCCTCTGTCAAGCTCTCTCCTGGCTAGACCAGACTAACTCAGCCTACGCTGTGCACTGTGATGCTCTCCAGCCACCACGGGCCCCACAGGAACTCACAGCAGCTAAACCTGGCCGCCTGACACGTCCACAGTCTCCAGCATCTCCGCCTTCCCTTCTCTAATTCCTCTTGCTCTTCCAATGTCCAGGGCCTTGCTTCAGTCCCCGGCTTCTCTTCTGCTTCTCCTGCATCTGTGGTGGCCTCACTATATGAGCCGGTCACTACCACCTGTTGGAGGGACATCAGGACCCATCTGATGGCCACCCCATTACCCCTGGAAGCTTCCCCACTGGGGGGCCGTGGGGATAGACCACACTGATGACATGAGAAACCCACTTAGCAAAGTGGAAGGCACAGACACATGGGGAAAGTACAGCAGAGCCAAGCTGGACACAGTGGGATGACAAACCAGACCCGGCTGTGAAGTGGACTTATAAAATGTGCCGGTGAGAAACCAAAGCCTGGGAAGGAAGGGCCCAGTTCCCCTCCCCTCTCTCAGTCTTTCTCCAGGAAGTCTGATTGACCGGTCTCTACCTTTTGGATTGTAAATAACTTCCCCTGGGAGTCTGACTACTCCCCTCTGAAGTGTAAGCACACCTGTGGAGGCTCCAGGCTAGGGGCAACACAGGAGCAGCCAGTTCTTCCCCTTATCCCACTCTGCTTCTGTAAACAGGCTTCCCACCAGAAACCCCATACACAACCATATAGCAGGTAGTCTAGAACATTACGACTCTAGACAGCCTATAAATGTTGTGAGAAACTTCGGATGGGACGTCAGAATTTGGAGTTTTGTCTTCCTCTGGGTCAGCAGGAGTTCTCCTCCTCTCTGAGAGCTGCGTGTCCCTTTCGACCAGTCCGCTTCCCAAAACAACAGGGCATTTCTGCTGTGGCCAGGCCAACTGATCCTGTTGCTTCACAGCAGGGCTGTCTTCGGGGGTGGGGGGTGACTTGCCAGCACTGAATTGCCACTTGGCGGTGGGCAAACCTCTCAACATTCATGACGCTTCGCTTCCTTGCCAGTAAAATGGAAATAAAGCCACCTGCTTGATGACATAGAGAATTCCTGCCAAGGTGAGGTCAGGCACTGGTGCTGTCGTAAAGCAGTGGGCACTGTGCCCGAGTCCAGCACTGATGCCCCAGCTCCCCAGAGGCACTCCATCCTCCCGCCTCAGTCCAGCCTGGGCTGTGGCTCCCCACTTGTCCAAGGCAGCTGGCTCAGTGGGGACAGACTAGAAAGATTCCCAACCGGCTGACCTCCCTGAGCCTCAAGGGTCAGTCAGTTCACTTGCTAACCAGACAAGGATACGTGTGTCTCCCAGGCATCCTGAGGACCGTAAACCAGGACCGTAAATCATGCAAAGCACAACACTGTCCTGTGCTTAGGCCACCCCGCTTCATGGGATGTGGGCAAGGGCACCACCGCCACAAAAGCCAGGTGGGTCTGGTTGTCTCTCTCGCTTACATAAGAACAATGGAGAACATGTTCTTAAATATGTGCCCAAGAGACCACCAACATCCCATCTCAAGTGAGTTTCCAGTCCCTGACCTCCCGACCCTCCCAGGGAGAACAGCCCCCGAGGCCAGCCCTAGGAGTGCTCCTGCAAGGAAGGCAGAGGACACCTCCTTGAGAGTCCCACCTGGGGTTCAGAGCTGCCAGGGACCGGAAAACACAAGACCCCCATTAGAACAACCTATTAAACATGCATTTCATTTTAGTTTTAGAAAATAAAAAGAAAAAAAAAATCAGGTTGAAAATCCATGGGACTACAATAGGTTTTCTTTTTAAAAAAAAAAAAAAAGTCTGTCCTCAGACACTAGCATTTCCCACAGTCACTCTTGGGGAGGTAAAACTACAGGAGAGCCATCGTCTCCTTCAATGAAGTATTTCATAACAAGAAAATCCCAAGGGCTGGAGGGGACTCAGGTGTGAGAAAACATCCCATCTCCAGGGTGGCACCCCAGCCAGGCCTCCGCTCCATGCCTGCTCTGGCTCCAACCAGCCAGCAACCCGCAGAGGGTTTCAGCAAAGAGAGGAGCAGGAGGAGGGCCTTGCCCAGGCTGAGAAGTCACCTTCCCTCTCATGCCACTTGCTGACCAGGCGTCAGGGCCCAGGCAGCAGGAGGATGAGAGCTGTGGAGAGCCAAGGCTCCTGCGCAAGGAAGTCTGCCGCCTGAGGCAGAGCGAACACACTGTGGCACCTGCCAGAGGCCGCGGGATATGAAGGCCCAGTTATGCCACCAAGCGTATCTGACCTGCACTACCCCAGCAGGCTTACCTTCTTGTCTTCTTTGCTCCTTCTAACATTTCTATGGGGCCCAAAAATGTTTTGCATTCCAAAAGTCTTCCTGGGCCAGTCCCTCTTCTGGGAGCTCAGTGGGGCCTGCGTGAAGCTGCCTTCCACCCGGTATCGGTCTGCAGGGATCTTGCTCATGGGAGGGGGCAGTGTTCCACAGTTGACGCTGGACCAGCCATCGGTAGAATCTGTGTATGACTCCTGGTCGCTGGCATGCCCACACTGCCACTCCTGGAGCACATGGACAGGGAGCCACCGCTGGCTCAGACCACAGCCAGCACCGACAGCACCCCTCTTGGAAGGAGGGACAGAACTCCGCAAGGAGGCTGGGGGCACCTCCATGTGAGAGGGTGGGCCTAGATGCTTGTTTAAGTCCCAGAACCTGTCCGTCTGGGGACCAGCCTCAAATGGGGAGACCGCCTCAGGGTCACGGCAGAAGGCCCCATTCCAGGGCACACCCCAGGGCTGAGAGCCCCTCCCGCCTGCACCCTCCCACCCAGGGCCACTGCCCGGGCTGTGCCTGCTCGAGCTGGCACCCAGGTCTACCACGAGCACCCGGTTACTCTTCTCTTCCTGGTTGAAATTCCCAATGCCGCTGTCACTGTTGCTGCTGGTGCTATTGTTCTGGTGAGCATCAGCGTCCCCGTCCAGGAAAGCCCGGGCCCGCACACCCTCGATCAGCTCGCCCATGTCTCGGTATAGGACAGAGATGAACTGGAGCACTGGAAGTGAGGATGCTGGGAACTCCAAACAGCCACTAGTGTCAGGGTCGGCCGTGCAGGCGAACCCAAACCGCCGCGCAATGCCTTGGTGGACCTTGTGATGAAATAAGTCTGGGTCCACCATGAACACGTGGCAGGACGTCCGCAGGGCACCCTCCTCCTCCTGCACCAGGCTCCCATCATCACTGGTCTGCATGGTCACCAGCCCAAAGAACCGCCTGTCATCTGGGCACACAGCACTGAAGGCCAGCTTCTCAGCTGGGTACTCGGCCACCACACTGGCCTTGTCTGTGCATAGCTGCACACAGTCCTGCATGACCTTCATCGTCACCAGTGAGTGGATCTTTTGCTCTGCCCGCAGGCGCCGCATGCAACCACGGATGGCCTGCAAGCTGTCGTACTCCAGGTTGGAGCTTGTAGAAGGCAGTTCGATGGAGCCTAAGTAGCCCACCACCATGGCCACGTTTAAAATACTCGCATCCAGCCCAAAGTCATCGTGACCCTCTAGTCCTATGCTGAAAACCGAGTCGTCCTTGATGACTTTTGACACTTCCTCCTTGGAAAGCATGCTGGGACGCGGCGCACTCAGTGCCTCGAAGCCTGGGTCCAATCGTGGGGCGCCAGACTCTGACAGGGACCTTCGCTGCAGTTTCAAGGGCTCTGAACCACTTGCACAAAGACTTGGATTTTCAAAAATCATACTGAAAATCCCACCCGACTGCATTTCCTCCACAACTCTCTCTGCCCTGTTAATACCTAATGCCTTAGAGTCAAGTTTGGGCTTCAGCCAACCTTTCCCCTCATAAAGTCCACCCTCCTCATCACTGGAGCAGGACTCCAGGTGGCCGACGCCCTCACCAACCACCATGCGCAGGACACCAGAGCATTTCCCGATCAACTTCACCACGTCCTCGTGAGAGGCTTTTCTCACGTTGATTTCATTGACAGCAAATATCTGGTCTCCAGCTCGGAGGCCAACGAAGTCGGCGGGGCTGCCCCTCATGACGCAGCTGAGCACACAAGGCGCCTGTCCTGAGAGGGTGAACCCGTAGCCGGCTCTGCCACGGGCGACCTCCACACTCCGCACGCGCCTCCCTGGCTCGCCAGCCCTGTACATCCTGAGGTGCTCCCAAGACGGACAGCATGTCGCTAAGCCCGGGGATCCATGCTTCAGGGGTGCTCGAGGCTACCACATTTCCTCTTAAGACAAGGCCCTAGGAGGAAAGAAAACACTCGTTATCAGTAGGCCATCCCCACCACTGAGGAAGAAAGAGTCCACAAGGAACGCCCGCCCGGCTACCACTCGAATCCCACAGGAGGGAGCAGCAGAGTTCACGCCGCTGCACCTCAAAGCTGGACTGAGGGCTGGGGTTGTGGTGGTAGAGCGCTCGCCTGGCTGGTGAGGCCCTGGGTTCAATCCTCAGTACCATATAAAAGTAAATAAATAAACAAAATAAAGGTATTGTGCTAACCAAAAAAAGAAGCCAGACTGAGAACCCTCCCTTCAGCTGTAAAGTGCCTCCCAGGGGTGACCCCTGAGGAGGTTCGTGCAGGACTCCACAGATTAGCCCCACATGTAGGTCGGGACGGAAACAGGCCCCGCTGCACATTCCCAGGAGCCACCGCGGGCCATGTGTGACCAAGGGTGCCTGTTGGGTGGCAGAGATCAGCTGAACAGCAGGGCTGTCCTGGGGTCAAAGCACTAAAGATGGCTCCACCCAACATTTGATTTGCTCATGAATCCCTTCAAAGCATTTCCCTCAGGAGACAGGGTCACTTATGTTCTCTCATATCCCACAATCCTCCCACAATTAACTTTTTGAACAAAGTGTTGTGTGCAGAAAACACATTAGTTTGAAACAACCTCGATTTATAAAGCTACAGAGGACACTCAACAGAAGAGATACAACAACCACCCAAAACAAGCAAGGAAATGTAATGCTAATTTAATTATTCCAGGGCAGGACTTCATCACTCAAAGTACTGCATATCACTGAAAACAGACCTGCCAGGGCCCCCAGACCACCCAGGGCCAGTGGCCACCAGGACTCCCAGGCCTCAGCACAAAGGCACACGCACAGCTATGACTCACTACAGCAAAGGGGCTCCAAGCAAAATCCACAGCAGGAGACGGCATGAGGCGAAGTCCAGGAGACCAGACGAATGTCCCAAGTCCCCTCCTGGTGGAGATTAGGGACGTGCTTGACTCCCCAGCAAGGAGCTGTGACGGCAGGTGTGTAAGTGCCAACCAGGGAGCCCAGGAGAGACTCAGTGTCCAGGGCGTTCACTGGGGCTGGTCCCCTGGGCACCTTGGAGGGTCCGTGCCAAACCTCCAGACTCCCAGAAGTGGGGCAGGCGTCAGCATAAACCTCACCATCTACACAGACCGCTAAGGAGCAGGGGCCTCTCATCAGTCAGGGTGCAGAAGCCAGTTGGGAGCCAGCCTGCACAGCCTGTTCTCAATGTATCTCAGCCGCCATGAGGACTCTCCACCGCACCAGACCCTTTAAAACCAGCACAGCCAGTGGCTGCGTTGTGAAGCTCCAGAATACAACATGGAACATGACTTAAAAATCTGTTGTTAGAAGGGATTCTTGTGTTTGGGGATAAAGTTTCCAGTAACAGAGTCATAAACAGAAGCTGGGAGCCAGCTGAGGGTGGAAGAGCATGATCAGATGCTTCCAGGAGCAGCCTCTGGTGACAATGGACTTTCAGGATGCACCTCTGAGCAAAATCATTTTTTGAAACGTATGTGTGAAAAAAGCAATTTATTTACAAATACTGTATTATTTAATATCTAAATGGTGCTAAATTAGTAATTTAAATGTTAGGACTAAGCATTTAACTGGTTGGTATTCATCAGTAAGAACATACCTACTGGGGCTGGGGGTGTGGCTCAGTGGCAGAGGACACAGCAGCCACAAGGGCCGAGGTTCCAGCCCCAGGAACAGAAAAAAAGAAAAAGAAAGAAGATGGAAGAAGAAATAGAGAAGGTAACAAATTTAGTAAAGTTATCAATAAGTGTGTTGAGGACTCTTTGCTGGATCTTTTTAGGGGTGCAATAGCTGAATAACGTTCCCTAATAAGTCCACATCCTAATGTCCGGTGCCCATGCACATCCCCTCCCATGGCAACGGGATTTGCAGATGCGATCAAGTGAAGGTCTGAGATGGGGGACCCCCCTGATTATTCAAGAGGCCCCTTGTAAACCCAAGGTCTCCATGAGGGGAGTCAGAGGACCCATCAGAGGACAGGCAGGCGGAGGGATCTCAGGACGGGCAGGTCAAGGGATGAGGAGCCCAGCCCTGCCCACACTAACTCCAGCCTGGTGGGACTGAGCTGGGACCTGCAGGAGAACACATCTGTGCTCTTCAGCCACCAGCTAAGCTGCGCTGTCTCGGCACCTGAGGGGTGGGAACAGCATACACAGCCTCCTAAAACATCCCAGAATCCAGTCGACCCACGGCAGACACAATACACCAAGGCCACTGCCGCTCCCAGGGTGACTGCAGTTTGGTCACTGGCGCACACTGCTCATGGCCACAAACTCTGTGACCACAGCCTCACCTCATCCAGGGACAGGAGGCCTATTCCTTCTCTACCAGACTTCAAGAGTCAACTGAGCAGAGAAGCCATCGGACCTGAGGCACAGGGTGCTGTCAGCTTCCCTGGTCCCTCCCCTCAGCCTGGCCCAGTCAGCACAGGTGCTACCAAGCCAGTTTCTCCAACTGGGACCCGTGTCCCGACCACCATCCAGCAATGGTCAAAGCTGCTGACCCTGGCCATCTACCCAACACCCATAGGGCAACACACAAACACCAGGAAGACATACACCTGTCCCCAGGGACACACCACACACAGAAGACACTGACCATCCCTGTGTCCCGCCACCCTGTCCCCTACCACCCCATCTAGCAGCTGGATCCTAACCCCAGGTCCCTGGGCCATCCTGAAGAGCACTATTGAGGCCCCAATCTCAATCCCTACCCGACAGGTCTGTCTGGCCCAGCTAGACCTGACCACCAGGTCATCTTCAGGAGGCCACCAGGAGGATGCCAGGACACAGAAGGACATGGTGCCAAAGGGGATGATCTGGCAGATTCTTAAGTCTCAGGACGGGCCCCAGCCAAGGGATGAGGAGGCCACTTCCAGGCCATTTAACTGTCATCCATATTCAATGCCTTTTGCACACTTTTATCCCTTCAGACACAAACACCTGCAGCAGACAGTCCTCTTAAATCTCCCGGGGACCAGCTCCTTGGCCACACATTCCCAACAGCAGACATGCCACCTACCATACAATGGTGTCACTAAGCCAGGCCTGGGGCTACAACATGAAGAACACAGTCCCTTCCTACAAAGACCTCTCAGCCCAGACAAGAAACCCTGCAGGCAAGTGAACTTCTGACCCTGAGGGAAAAACCAGCCCACCCTACCTGCTTCTGACCCTTCTGCAGGTCAGCAGAATCCCCATTTCCCCAGACAGAGCAGCCCAGCCGTTCCCAGCCCCCCACTCCACCCACCCAAGGCCTGTCCCCCACTCCCACCCTCAGGGACCACCTCCCCACAGCCCAGGAGTCTCTTCTAAGCTCCAACCCTGGTGCTCTGCCCCCTTGCTGTCACCACATCAGGCGTCTACACCAACGCCTTCTGCCAGAAGCACCCTGCCCCTGGCTGGGGCCCTGCCTTACAGCCCACCCCGCCCAAACAGCTGCCTCCTCACTCGGGAAGCCTCCCACCTCTGCACCTGTCCTCTGCTCATGGTCACACACTCTGTGACCACAGCCTCACCCCACTCGTGCACTTTCCTGTGACCACATAAGGTCCCCTACTGACCCTTTCACTTCTCCCACTCTAAGGCCCCCTTCACCCAATCCAGCATCCCAGGCATCAGCTAGGAACACTGCTAGCCACCCCATGTCCCTCACACCCACCCAGGACACCCCACCCTGTAGGAACTGACCATGGCTTTTCCCAGTCCTGCACTGAGCAGATAATGCTGTGGGGCATCTGGCCAGTGGGCCCTAGGTTCCTTCTGAAGTCACTCTCTCACCCCATCAGCCTTATGGCCTTTCTCTGTTCTCCTCACAGCAACATGAACCCTGTCCAACCTCCTAAATGTAGTCTCCCTGCCCTTCCCATGCCACCTGCCGCCACCTCCTCCCCGTCTTACTGCTGCTCCTGCTCTGGTGGGCTTCTAGCATGGGGCCCAGCTCTCCCACCGCTTGGGGGGTCTTGGCACCCAAGGCCAGTTCTCCCTCAGCGTATCTCCTGCCAGCACACAGCACAAATGAGTCCAAATGCTCCCTCCCTGGTGTTCCCATGGATGATGGTCATCTTCCCAGAGAGAGGAAGGCACCAGGTCCTGGGAAGTGCCAGAGAGCACTCCCCAGCCTAAGCACACGCAGATGCAAGAGGACACAGCCTCCAGAAGAGGCCATCCTGGGCTGAGGATGTAGCTGAAAGGTAAAGGACTTGCTGGCATGCATGAGGTCCTGAGTTCAACTCCCACTACAGAGAGAGAGAGAGAAAGTAAGTATTACTGGACACAGTGGCACACACCTGGAATCCCGGCGACTTAGGAAGTGAGTTCAAAGCCAGCCTTAGCAATTTAGCAAGGCCCTAAGCAACTTAGTGAGGCCCTGTCTCAAAGTTAAAAATAAAAAGGGCTGGGGATGTGGCTCAGTGGCAGAGCACTCCTGGGTTCAGTCCCCAGGACCAAAACAAAAACGCCAAGAGGCCTCCGGACAAGGAGTCGACACAGCACAGACCACCTGATCCAAACAAAGAGCAGGAAGGTCACGAGCACACACAGGCTGCGGTGCAGCTCAGGAGGTGAGGTGCTTGCTTTGCACACACAAGGCCTGGGTTCAACCACCAGCACCACAACATTAAAAAAAGGCACAGCCCAGAGCCAGGAGTGGGGGACATTACAGAGAGACAGGAGACCAAGAGGACCAACATGGGAGTTCCTGGGAAGGAAGGCATCTGTTCACCTAGAAAGGCGGTCAGAGGGCTCCCCAAACTAGGAAGGGAGGTGTGGGCTGTCTGATTTAAATTGAGGTTATGTGCTGAATACAGAATTCTCCCTGGGAACCTGGCAGCAGCCAAAATTAAAGCCAGTTTCTAGCATTTGGTAGGATATTTGGCCTCATTTGACTTAAAAAGAGAGAGAGTTGTGAGAGAGAGAGAGAGAGAGCGAGAGAGAGAGAGAGAGAGAGAGAGAGAGCGAGCGCACTGAGAGAAAGAAAAACCCAAAAAGTGGTGGAGGAATCTTGAGGCCACCACAAGATCCACCTCCTGTACCGACTTCCTTAATCCATTCACTAGTTTCTGCTATTTTCTTGGAACTCATTGATCATTTTCATAATCATTCTTTTGAATTCTGCTATGGTTCAGATGAGGTGTCCCCCAAAGCTCACAAGTGAGACAATGCAAGAAGGTTTGGAGGAGAAACGATAGGGTAATCCCAATCAGTGAATGAAACCCCTTCCCCACCCTGCAATGCAAGGATACAGGCCCCTGCATTAAGGCCCCAGGGACAGAAGAGCAGCACAAGCCACCAGTTCTGCCAAGCCTCCAGCAGCAGGTTGCTCCTGAGGAACAGGGCTACATAGCTGCAGAGACCAGTTGGGGGCCACTGACCACTGAACTTATGAACAATGATCAGTGGTTGCCCAATAACACCTGCCTGACTGATTGCTCCAAAAATTAACAGCCTACCTCCCAGCGCTAGGAACAGGCAGGACTGTCTATATCCAGAGAGCCAAGTGCAAAAGTCCCACAAAACAGACCTTCTAAGAGGGCACAAGTCACCTGAGAACACGCAGGCCAGGCCCCAGCAGAGGCCACCTGTGAGGTGCCAAGGGTCTGCTGGGTGACGACAAAGGATGAAGCACTGGGTAGGGAATTTCAGCAGGACCACACCCCGCACATCCCCAAGCACCAGGTCCAGCCCACAGTGCCCCAGGCACCTCACACCTAGACCCCCTGGGTAAATAGTGCAGATGGTCCAGCTCGGTCCCAGGCCTCCAACCTCCAGCAGCTCCTGAAGGGCAGGGCAGCCGGACACGCAGCTTTTCCATCCCCGCCTCAGTGCAATGCCAACCTCTAGCTGGGAAGCTCCCGGACACACCTCTCATGCCTACACCTGTCCTACTCAGACTGCTGAGACAGTGAACGGACTTGCTCTCATCCTGGAGCTCCCACTGATGCCACTGTCTTATTCATCCACACTGAACTGTGCTGGCCCTGCGGGCACAGGGCTGAGAATCTGCCACAGCTTGACCACACCCTGTCCCATGCCCCTCACCAAGGGTCAGCAGATGAAGCAGAAGCAATTCTTCAACTAGGTTACAGCCCCTCCTTTAGCAGCCACAGACAGGTGCCCACACACACTGTCTCCAGGACAGTCTTCCTATTGATTACTGATCACACCAACCGATCTCAAGGTAGCTCACTCAAGGGGTGCAACTCTAAGAACCTGATCGGCACCCACAGTGCTGCTGAGCTCCCAGTTCCCCAGCATGCCCATGGGGCCCAGATGCTCCAGGGAGGGAAAGTACCACCTGCCTCTCTAAAGACCTGGAATGTGAGATGATAGAGTGGTTCTAAGGGCTTCTTGTCAGGAACAGCTTCTTAGCTATGAATGCAGCACCCACGCCCTGTGCCCAGGAGCACTTCAGAGGGTTCCAATGACACAGCCAGCTGTTGTGCCCACGTCCACCCCACATCGGTATGAATACCTCCTCTGTGCCAGGCACTCTTCTAGGCACAAGGGAAACAACAGAGACAACAGCCCGCCCTCAGGGCCCTTGCTGCAGAGCACACGGCGGCAGTGTGTGGACAGTGAGAACCAGGCAGCAGGCAAGGCGAGAGCCCACTGGCTCACACCCCATCACCCACCTCCTCTGCACTCACCTCTGCAATGTTTTCCCACCCCCACTCCACATGGACATGAGGCTGGGAGCAGGGAGCACAGGGTCCCAGCTCACAAGTTGACAGCAACCTTGACCACCTCACAAGTTGACAGCAACACTCCGAAAACAGTGAAAGGCTGGAGGGGGAACCAAACACGAGAAGACTGATGAGAGCCCACCAGGGAACATTTCCCAGGAGCCTACAGCAACAGGGACATTTAACCTCCAAGAAAGGAAGCTAGGGCCCACTTTCACTCTCTATCTTCAAACCCCACCCACCACCCCTAATCCCTTTACCTAGCTGAACCCAACAGATGCTGCCAGCCCACCTGCCAGGATAACCAGCAAGGGAGCTGTGGATCCCATCCACCCTACCCCAGGATGCTCCCAGCCAGCACACAGCAGAGTGCTACAGGGCTGGGGCAGCCAGCCAGACGGCTCCCCTGCCCCACTGGGTTGCCTTGCTGCCGACTGCATGTGACCCGCATGTGCAGACAGCACTGCCTTCCCAGAAACAGAGGAGCAGGTGGATGGATGGCTTACCCAGATGGATAAGCAAGGCAGGGCAGAAGCCCCCAGTTAAAACCCAATCACACAACAGAATTTCAAGGGCACAGGAGAGGGGACCCTGAGCAAAGATGACCTGTTACCACACCTGTTTTCCATCCCCCTGGGAAGCGCACCTGCATGTCTCCTCCTGTCCACATGGTTCTCTAGATGCACATTACTGTCATCTACCTCTGCCACCCGACCCCTGCTGTGAATGGCCCATGGCCTCCATGGCCCTCATGCTCTAGCAGGCCTTGTCCAAGGAAAGCCCTTCCTTCAGGGTAGCAGAGCACTGTGAGGAGCACAAGCTGAGAAGGACATCACCAGTGGGGCCTACAGGAAGCTCACGGGTACTGTTCCTCCCTGCAGGAGCCACGTGCAGAGAGCTTATCTGGAGGAGAGTCCAGGGCATAGCTTTGGCCTGATAGAATGTTGCCAAGGAAATCTGTGGGAGACCTATAAAGTTGTTGGGAAAACCATGTCTGCAGAGACCCTGCCAGCTGTAAGTGAGGGGTCAGAAGTGGCACCAGAAGAAAGCAGCCCCTGAATTCTGAAAATTCTCCTGGCAGAGAGCAGGCTGGGAAAACGGCTCAGTTGCAAACAGGTACTATCTCAGAGGAGGCGGCAGGACAGCTGGGAGAGGGGAACCAGAAAGACAGAAGGCTGGGTGGGGGCCACTATTCACAAACTTTGAGGTCTAAGTGACTTCCAACGAGCGAGTCTGGATTTCAGGATCCCTGTACCCCAACTCATGTTGACCTCCCACCGTGCCTCACTTGAGCATCAAAGTCTCCACTGGTATTCTGTGTCCACCATGACTGCATCCTGGGTGTGGGTGGGTGGGCTGATAACTCACCTCAGTTTCATCTACAGATCAAAATACACTGCTCTCCAGGAGCCAGGCACCCCGACCACTCCTGAGCAGACTGAGCTGAGCTCAGGGGAGGGCCCAAGGGAGCGTGCTTGGTACACGGGAGGGACCAGCAGTGAAGAGGGCTATCCTGCCCTTGGCAGCCCTCCCCTTGGGTACAGGCCGACCTAGCAACAAGCTGAAGGAAGCCATCTTATCTTGTGATAAGATGTCCCTCACAAGATCAGGTTACAAGAGGACTGTGGCTTCTGTCTTGCTCATCCTCTCCCTCACCCAAAGGGCTCTGAGCGGCCTTAATAAGACACCTGCATGACAAGGAACAGACGCCTTTCCAGGAGCCAACGAGGCAGGACGACTGCCAACAGCAGTGCTGGCAACCCCAAAGGCAGGTCTCCTGTCACCACCAACAGCCACAAAGTGAGCTTGCAAGGGCTCCTGTCCACTACCGCCTGGCCATCACCTTGACCATAGCCTCACCAAGGCCTCATGGAGATCTCTGACCACTACACTGTGAGCTAATGAGCACTGGCTGCTAGAAGTTGCTCTTTGTGCACAAATTGTTGTGTAGAAGTAGATCATGCAGCTTGCAATGCAAAATATGAATATTACCATTGGGTATGCTACCATTCCTACTATAAACACATAAAAATAGTGTATTTCTTTCTAGGTAGCAATGCATAATTGGGTATTTTCAAAAGCTTTCTCCCAGGGGAGAAAAGAGGGGATCATGAACTGAAATTGAATACCATGCATGTAAGAGTTTATTGGGATGAACCTAACTATTATGTATAACTATAAAGTTCTAATTTTAAAAAATAAAAAAGCATTCCCCAAAATCATGTCTGTATGGTGATGACCAAGGACACCATGCTGCATGCACCAGAAACAAACCAACGACAGAGTGGAAGATGTGGCCCAGGCTAGCTGCCTGGTCGACCCCAATCTCAGTCTCACCACCTGAGTGTGCATCCCATTTGACCAAAAAGAAAACCAATGCACAGCATACCCTAGACCAAGCACATGGGCAAACGCACCAAGCTCCTGAGAATCTCTACCAACAAGAATTACTCCCCTGGTGGGTGGGGATGTAGCTCAGGTAGTAGAGTGTTTGCCTCGCATGCACAAGGCCCTGGGTTCAATCCCTAGCAAAGAAAGGAAGGAAGGAAGGAAGGAAGGAAGGAAGGAAGGAAGGAAGGAAGGAAGGAAGGAAGGAAGAAAGAAATTACTCCCTGTTTCTTGGGGTTGGGCTAATATAATATCCTTGACAAATTCATATCTCCAAGCAGAACATGAGTGACCGGGTCTGGGAGTAGGCCAGCACAAGAGCGCCACATGCAGTGCTCCACGCAGCACACCCACCAGGCAGGTCCCTGTGTGGGTCTTTTAAAACTTACAGTTCTTAGGCTTTAACAGTCCAGGCCAAGTGCCAGGGACACGTGTGTTAAAGTGCCTCCACCCTGGTCTCCCAGAGCAAGCCCCATCCGCCCTGTCCAAGTCAGTCCCAATCAGACATCCTCCCGCCACGGCTAAAGAGAAGCATGGAGACTCATGTTTAGAGTCCCCAGGGGCTGGGGATGTAGCTCAGTTCATAGAATGCTTGCCTCCCATGCACAAGGCCCTAGGTTCAATCCCTAGCACTGCCAAAAAGAAAGAAAAGAACTCACTCAAACAGTAAAGCAGTTCTCAGACCACGAAGCATGGAAAACATGAATTCGAGAATGAGATAAGAGAGAGAGAGAAACTAAAGACAGGTAGCCTTAAGTAGGCCTTGCTTCTCTGGGAATATTTTGCCATTGTTAAAGCCCAGGGTCACCAAAGGGAGTGGAATTCAGAAAATAACACAGCGAAGAAGCAGTTACACTGATCCACACACTCATCCACACACTCATCCACACAGAAAGCGGAAACACTGGCCAAGCTTAGCTGGCCCCTCTAACCTCATCCACAGCACATCACGGGTGGCTTTGCTTGTTCCTCAGGGGGCTCAGCTCCCTGCTGTTCACCTCCCCCAAGAGCAAGTCAAGCGAGCCAGTGGCACAGGAACCAAGGCAAGGAGGGGCCGACTCCCGAGTGCCCAGGGCCCTGGTGGAGGCCCAGCATGAAGGGTTTGTGGAGACGGGACCCCAGCACTAATCCAGGAAGCCTCACCAGCTCCACCCACCAGCACTTTTCTTTGGGTGAAGAAAGTCCAGATTTAGCAGAAAAGATACTATCTTAAATTACAAAGTTCTGTTTTTCTGGTTCAAAAACATTTAAATTTTACATCTCTCTGAGTGATTCTAACCCTTTATAATGTAAAGTTTACATCAAGCAAAATCCAAAGTCTAACTAATTCACCGAAACAAGCGTGTACAAGCTCCCTGATCCAACAGAAAGAAATAAAAATCAAGACAACTGGCTATTAGAAAAATAAAGACCCCAACTACATGACCCCATATTGACTGGGTTCACACATACAGCACGGACGGCATATGGCATCCGTCTACAGTGTCAGGAGACAGACAGACGCACGGGGTAAACCAGCATCCACTGTGGCCAGGCGCTCCTGCCACAGGCCAGCCCAACCCCAGCCTGGCCGGGACTCTCCTCAGTCACTGCAGGACTCTCCATGTGCTGGGCTCCCTAAGACACTGCAGTGACCTACTTGGTAAATGATATTAGGTTCCGCTTCCCACAGACCAAGGACTCATGAGGGTCTCCTTTACGGCAAGAAAAGCAGCGCACGCTAGGCAGACAGCAGCCGAACTTCTGACGGGAGCCAGGAGAAAAGGCCAGTGGGAGAAGGTGGGTGGGCCCGTGGCAACCAGCACTCACTGTGGCCCAGGGGGCCTGGTCCTCAGCCTGCTCCTTCATCGTGGCCACACCTGATACCACCCACCCCTGTCCTCACCTTCTCTCTGGTGAATAGCCACTGCTTATTGACCCTTCCCAGAGCCTCTCCCCCTTTGGGCCATCCCCACCCTCCTCATGCCTCCCACAGCGACCCTTTCCTCATGGCCTGTGACTTTTCTGCCCACTCACTGGGTCAAACTGTTGAGTGGCTTCTGTGTCCATGCCAGGTAGACAACCAGAAATGGCCCCACCTCCAGGTCCAGCAGCCACTGGGGAACACAGACGAACAGGCCGAGACCATAATGCCCAATGACTACAGGCAGGGACGAGCAGGAGGGCATCATTTGCACGGCTTCTGAAACTACCCCCTTCCTCCTCCCCAGCACCCTAGCACCCCAGCTCAGCTGCACCCTCTCCCGGAGACCCCCACCTCCACCTCCCTTTCTCTCCACACCCTGCTGAGCACCTGCCTGCAAACCAGGGCCTCCACTGTGCTTCGCTGTGCGTGGCTTTGAACCACTGCCTCCAGGGCTCTCCACTTCAGTGCTGTGGGTACACACAGGTACCCTCAAGGGTGGGAGGACCATTCCTGTGGGCAGGAACAGGAGCTGTCAGCCACAAGAAACCAGAAGATCTGGTCACTTTAGGACACCAGCCACAAAGGTCCCAAGACCTCAGAATCCTGTGAAGTTCAGAAGTTCCCACTGCAGAGGCTGCAGCACACAGACCCGGCTCACACACCAAAGCTGCAGCAGGCTCCCAACTCCTATCCACCCACAGCCAGCCAGGGCCCATGCTGGCATGAGCACCCCGCCAGCCCCTTGCACTTGCCTGGGCCTCAGCCTGGAACCACCAAGCTTCAGGACAGACAGAGACATACTGAAGCCACTGTTTTTTCAGGACATGGTCTCTACAGCTGAGGGCACCACAGTGCTACTTTTGATGCCAGAAACAAATACTGTTTCAAAATCTTTGAAATACTGAAAGGTAAACCATCCCAATTTTTCCTGTTTGTTTTTATTTCATTTTCTGCTTGTTCTTTATTTCTATTTGTGGTTTTCAGACCTGTGAAAAACAGAACTATACATAGAGTTGATGGATTTAGCAAACAAAAACACAGGCTGTACTGTCACATTTGATTTCAGATAGATGATTAATAGCCCTTTAGTGTAAGTGTGAGCAGTAGGATTTCCTCCCGCAAGTCCAGCTGTCCAGGGTCAAGGCTGTGCTCCAAGGCTGCAATGCCTCTTCCCCATCACCCCTGTCTGGGAATCTCACTGCTCGCCTCCCACCTGCTTCCTTGCACAAACTGCATGGTAGTGAGCACAGGACAGGAGAGGAGCAGGCAAAGCCACCACCGCAGCCTCCTCTCCTCAGCCCAGTGTCCAGGAGAGACGCCAATCAGCTGTCCTCATCAATACAAAGGTCTCACCTGAGGCCTCCTACCACCTAGCAATCCACCCGTCCACCTGCACCTAGTCACCCCTACCAATCCCAGGGGAAAACAGGTGCTGCCACTATTCACCTGGGGCCTTCAGAAGTCAAGGGACTCCCTAGCTCTCAGCATCTTACTTGCTCTCAAGACAGCAGTAAGATATTTGCAAACATACAAAGCACCATCAAGCAAGTGCAGGATAAGCTGTGAGCTTGTCCAGCACACACAGCAAGACCCCATGGGAGCAAGAGACATGGGTGGCCAGAGGAGGCTCCTTAGGCAAGAGGCCTGACCCACTATGATCCAGTCCAAGCAGAGTAGTGGGATGAACTGTGACAGTATTTGAAAACAGTCTTTCAGCTGGGATTAAGTCAAGGATCCTGAGAAGTGGCGATAATCATGGGTTATCCAGGATGACACTAAACGCAATCACAAGTATATTAAGAGGAAGCAGAGGGAGGCCTCACTGAGAATGCCACGTGGAGACAGAGGCAGAGACTGGAAAACTGCAAGCACAAGCCTAAGGATACCTAGAGGCACTTGGAGCTGGAAGAGGCAGGAAGGGTCCTCCTTCAAGCCTTCAGAGAGAGAACGACCCTGTGGACACCTTTGCCCTTCAGAACTAGGATGAGGTAGGTTCTGCTGATTAAGCCTCCAGTTCCTGATACCTCCTGACAAAAGATGCAGGAAACTCACATGAGGGATGAACTCAGGGGGTTCCCCCGCTCCTGGACCAACTGCTAACCCCCACAGTAAGGAAGCCACCCAGCTGCTAACTGCTAAATCCACAGCAGTGGTGTGGCCTGTGGTGTGGCTCTGACTCCCCCCAGGGCTGGACTCCAGGTGCCTAGCATAGTAGGGGCTCTGGCTAGTGGCAGTCTGGCACCTCATCCCAAAGTGCCTCCCTGGGAAAATGCTCCCTGGGCTGCAGCTCTGGACAGTCACACTCATTGCCATCTCCCACAGCATGGCACCTAGGAGCTCCCTGACACCAAGGAGCTCAGCAAAGGCCCAGGCACCCTGGAGGGCATGCCCACTCCCAGTGTTGGCACCACAGCAGAAGCCTTCCAAGAACTCCTTGGGTGTCAGTCCTACCCCTGCCATCTTCCACACATTACCCATTTAATCCCCACTGAGGCCTTATTATTAACCCTCTTTCCCTCCCTCCCACCCTTGGAACCGGGTCTTGCTCTGTTGCTCAGCTGGCCTCAAACTCCTGGACTCAAGTGCTTCTCCTGCTTGTGCCTTTCAAGTAGCTGGGACTAGAGGAGTGCAACACCACGCCTGCCCTCCTTTACAGGCAGAAACTGTGGCATGGGAAAGTAGCTTGTCCAAGGTAAGACAGGTGATGAGGGCAGGTGTAGACAGGGTATCTAAAGGTACTGACTGTGTCTCCCCTTCAGCTCTCAGCAAGCCTGGACAGAGCCAGAGCCCAAGGGCTGTCTGCCTCTGGAAAGGCAAAGAACCACCCACAGTTCCTATCCTTAAGGAGACTGTGTCCAAGGAAGACAAGAATGCACAGTGCCACTAGTCAGATCCACCCACACCTGGGAAGGCACTCTGACCCCACTTTGGACCTAGAAGTCAAGCCTGTAGGAATGCTTTCTTTAAGGCAAGAGCAGCATAATTCCCAGTTTGGCTTTCCAGGTATGAAACAAGAAAACTGCCAAAGACCAAGGCCTGGCTACTAACCAAAATGCCAAGAGGTCTATTAGTAAGTTGACAAATTTTCATGCATTCTCCCATGCTGCTACACCAATTTCAAATCAGGGCTAAATACATAAACCAACCACAATCACACATTGCATAACAATGTCTCAGTCAATACAAGGCTACACAACAGTAGTTCACAAGATTAAAGCACCAAGTGACATGGTAGCTGACTCAGTTGATGTAGGTATACGCTATGATGTTTGTAGGACACGTCACCCAACAACCTGCTTCTCAGAATGTCTCCCTTTAAGTGACACAAAGGTGTACTTAAAAGGTCCAAGAGTGGGCTGGGGATATAGCTCAGGTGATAGACTTCTTGCCTCACATGCACAAGGCCCTGGGTTCAATCCCCAGCACCACAAAAAAAAAAAAAAAAAAAAGGTCCGAGAACACTATGAAATCGGGCAGGGACTAGAAGGGAGTTATCTCCAAAAAGAGGGCTACACAGGTAAGATGTGTTTGTACAAACAACTGGAGCCCAAATAAAAAGTCACGATCACCCCCAGCTTAAAGAATCGGAGAATGGAGTTTGGGAAGGTAGGGCAGACTACAGAGTGAGAAGCAATTCAGAAAGGAGGTAGCTGAGATGGTGAAGCAACACTTTCAAAATCCTGAGAGACAGCCATCCATCTAGAATTCTTTTTTTTTTTTTTCTAAATTTTTTAATATTTATTTTTTAGTTTTCGGTGGACACAACATCTTTATTTTACTTTTTTGTGGTGCTGAGGATCGAACCCAGCACCCCGCACATGCCAGGCGAGCACATTATCGCTTGAGCTACATCCCCAGCCGCATCTAGAATTCTATACCCAGATAAACTAAAAGGTAACTGGAGAGTAAAATAAACATGTTTTTTAAATCAAGAACAAAAAAATCTATGTGGTGTTTCTTGGGTATCAAAAGAGTAGAACTTCAGCAAAATGATGAGTGAGCCGAGTCAGAGAAGAGGAATCCAGGAAAGAGACCCAACACGGAGGAAGAAAGCACAGGGCAACCCCAGGTGACAGGTGGGCAAAGGTCTCCGAGAAATCAGGACAGACTGCAACAGGAATGATCTCCCAGCAACACAAGCAGTGGGTGGCTAGTGTGGGGATATGAGGAAAACCAGCTCTGACATATCAGTGCTGGCAAGACACATGCACAGGGCTATGTGCAAAGAAAACTGTGCTCCAGAGTCCTGCTCCGCTCAGGAATGAGCAGTCCTTAAGAGTCATGAAGATGTGGGTGATGGTGGCTAACTTCACCAAAAGAGGTGATATGATACAAATGGGACACAGGGGAAAGGAGGGTGGGCAGAGAGGTAATGTTTCCCTCCACCTTGAGAGGAAGCAAAAGATAAGTCTCAAGTAAATTCTACAAGGGCAGCTCGAAGCCCAGGCAATATCAAAGGAAACAGAACACAGAACAGCATCTCTGGGGGCTGGGGCAAGTGACACAGAACAATAACATTTGATTTTCAATCCAGGAACTTAGCTTTCTGCCAAGTGTCCTGCAAAGAAAACCCAAAATGCTGCTCAGTGACACACAGAAAACAGAAAAATATATGTAAGTGGCATGTAACGTGTGCCTGTCCTCAGTGTGCACCTCTCAAGACTGTATGAATGAGGAGAAAGATGGGGAAGGGAGCACATCGGAACACCCCCAAGAGTACGGGATTGGGGACAGCAGGGCCATGTAAAAGGAGAGGAAAGAAAAATAGAAAGGCCAAACCGCATGCTCCTTTCTCATTCCTTTAACAGCAGACCTTAAAAAATGCAGGGAAAGGGCCTCCACACAAGGCTCCTGCCCAGAGCCCACACCAGCACCTCCATGGATGACTCTGGGGAGCTTCTGAAATAGTGCTCCCTGAAAATCATAAGTCAAGTTGCACATGCCCGGGGGAAGAGCTCATTTTTGAAGGAAGAGGATTATTTTCATCAGCTTGCCAAAGGAGACGGTCCCCGCCACATCCCAAAAGAGCAATCAGATCACTGCAGGGACCCTCACAGTTTGAACTCGCATCCCAAACAAGGTTTATCTTCCTAGGACACCAGTTTCCAAGAAGGATCCAGCTTCCCCTCAAGGGCAGGGTAGTGCAGGTGTGGCAGGGCCCTTGACAGACCCATCCAATCTGAGGAAAGCAAGTGAGACCATGCACCCTCCACACAGAAGGGGGAAAACCACAGGAATATTCAAAATGGCATCAGGAGCGATGAGTGGGGCTAAACAGGAGCCTTAAAGATACCCAGGTCCTTGGGCTGGGGTTGTGGCTCAATGGCAGAGGACTTGCCTAACAAGCGTGAGGCCCTGGGTTCAATCCACATAAAAATAAATAAATAAAATATATAAAAGTGGTTATTAAAAAAAGATACCCAGGTCCTGATTCCCTGAGACTGTGAATGTTCCCTCTTAGGACAACAGAGACTTTGCAAATGGGAATAAATTAAGGATCCTAAGATGGGGAGTGGATCCTATTTTATCCAGTTGATCCTAAATGCAATCCCAGCATTCTGACAGGACCAAGGCAGAGGGAAAGTGAAAAACAGAAGAGAAGGCCACGTGACACAAAGCAGCCATGAGCCCAGAAATGAGGCCAGCCTCCAGCCATGAAGAGGAAAACAGAGGGGTTCTCCCAGAGTCAGGGGAAGTGCCTGGGAGACAAGCTCCGACTTCTGGCCAACAAGTTTCTGTTGTTTTAAGCAACTAAGTCTGTGGTGCTTTACTATAACAGCAGCAAACTAATACAAGTGCTAATTACAAAGTAAACAAAATGTTTACAGGAATTCTACAAATTCAAATGAAGCGCAAAACTTCCAAGCCTGCACCATGTTGTGTGTGCCAGCTGCCCAGAAAGCTCCAGGTAACTAACAACTAACACAGCCCTTCTCTCTCAGCAGGACGCTTTGCTTGGCCCACTCCAGATGACCAATAAACCAATAAAAATAAAAAACAATGGATCAGAAACCCACAGCCCCAACCTTTCCAGGAGATAAGCTGAGACTTTCCTTCCTTACTTACTCTGAGAGCTGAGACTCAGCACAGCCTTGACTCCCTCAATCTCCACCTCCAGATTTCCCATAGGTCCCTGCCTATGGCAGCCAGGCTTGATGGGACCCAGCCAACGCCTCCAGGCCTCCGTCTCCAGGACCACACCGTCCCAACATCCAGCGCCACAGCCTCTCATGCTGGCAACAGCCCCTTCCTCTATGAGACCCTACTTTAAAATAGAGGGCAAAAAGTGAGCCAGCCCCACCCCTGGATCCCCTCCCCTACAGCATACAGGACCCAGGCAGTGCCTCCCTCATCACTTGCTGACCCTCCCCATGACAATGCACCTTGGCACCCTCCAGCACCAACCCTTGCCCTCTCCCAACCCCCCACACCTCCAGCCCAAGTCAGGAGCCTTTCCTCACCCCTTGGTTTTGCCCACCTCACTGCCCTGTCTCGCCTGCCTCTGCTCCTCTCTGTTACAGAAGCCTCCCTGCTTGTCTTCAGTCACAGGCTACAGTCTGAATCTGGCTGAGAGTAGGTTCCAGCCTCAAGAGATATCACAGCAAAGTCTGGACTTGCAGCTTTCAAAGAATCCAGGGACAGAGGTTATGGCTCAGTGGTAGAGCACTCCCCTAGCACGTGTAAGGGGTTCAATTCTCAGCACCACATAGAAATAAATAAATAAATAAGATGGGGATATTGTGTCCAACTACAACTAATATATGTATATATATAAAAAGAAGACCCAGACCCACATGCACCAGCCCTCACCATCTACAGGTGTGCAGGGACACCTGCCCCACTGACCCTGCCTAAGCCCTGCCCCTCAGTCAGCATGGCTTCTCCATTTGAAGTGCTCCTAAAACTCAGGTCCTGTGTCAGCCCTGTGCACCTGATATCCTTCATCTAGTCCACCAAACCAAAGGAAAGGTGCACATTTTTATTCCAATTTTTCAGGGGGAGAAAGCTCCCAATGTTTCTAAAGATGTAAACACAGTCTCTCCAGTTTAGAATCAGTTTTGCCCTCCCCACATCACTTCTGGGTACAAGTCTCAACTCCCTTCAGGGTTTCCAAGACTTTTCTTAAGGTGGTCTCCTGCCACCAGCCACCCTCCTTAGACACCACAGCCTGCCCTGTGCATGTGCCTCTTCTCTGTGAATTGCCAGCGAACTGCCCGCCACTGCCTGCCTGGGAAGGAAGCCCAGCCACAGATCCCTCCCACAGGTTCCCACACCTCAGAGCCCCAAGGTGCTGCTATGAAAATAACTGACAGGACCATGCTGCAGGTGCGACACAGCCTCCCAACCCTGGAGCAGCCTCACAGGCAGGCCAAAGAGGAAATGGAGGTACACAAGAGCAGACCACCAGCCCAAGGGCACATCCTGGGCAAATTGGCCAGGAAGGTGAGAGGCCAGATGGTCCAACAGTGGGCCAGCTCCCCAACTACACCCCAAAAGTCTGGGACTGACTCTGTGTGTACTCCACAACTCTGAGCCCCCTCTGTCTACACTCCACAACTCTGAGATCCCTCTGTCTACACTCCACAACTCTGCACTGCCCCACTCTGAGCCTGCACTGCCCAACTCTGAGCCCCCTCTGTCTACACTCCACAACTTTCTGTCTGCACTACCCCACTCTGAGCCCCTTCTCACTGCCCTGCCCCACTCTGGGCCTGCACTGCCCCACTCTGAGCCCCCTGTCCACACTGCACTGCCCCACTCTGAGCCCCCTGTCCACACTGCCCCACTCTAAGCCCCCTCTGCCACACGGCCGCACTGAGCCCCTCGGTGCACGCCGCAGTCCCCAGCCTCGCGACGGCTGACCTGCGTTCCTGCAGTGCACTTGCAGAGTTGGGTCCCTGGAGACGGCCGCTGCCCAAACAATGCGGCCGCCCGCTAAGTCCGACGAGACTCGGACCCGACCCCAGCGCTGAAGCCCGGCCAGCTTCCCGGCCGCGTTCCACCCGGTACGGCCCAGTCCCGGTCCCCCGCCCCCGGCCCGGCCCCAACTCTGAAGCGCTCCGCGTCGGGCAGGCGGGACCCCCTGCTGAGGCCCGCGGCCGCCGCCCCGGCCCCGCGCGCCCCGGGCCGCGCGAGTTCCCGGAGGCGCGGGAACAAAGGAGGCGCGGGCGGCGGCCCAGGAACAGCCGGGTGGGCGGCGGCGGGGACCGGGCGCGCGCCGCGGAAGACAGCAGGGCGGAGGCGGCGCGCCGGCCCACACCTACCGGGCCGCGCCGCTCGCTGCCGCTCGGGCGCCGGGCCGAACGCGCCAACGGTCGCCGCCGCGAGAGGCGGGGCTCGGGAGGGCGGGGCTGGCCGGGTGGGGCTCCGGGGAGGCGGGGCTCCGGGACAGGCCAGTGGGAGGGGCACGAGGGGCGGGGCGATGAGGGGTGGAGCTCCGGGACGGGGAGCCCTCAGGAGGTGGGGGAGGGGCTGGAGCAGACGGGAAGCCGGACCACAAGGGGCGGGGTCAGAGGGAATACCCCGCAGAGACGGGGCGGGGCCTCTGGGGCGGGGCGGGACTTCCGCCGCGCGGAGGCGGAGCGCTTGTCCCGGCGCGGAGCGTTCACCTCCCCAGCCTCCCGCCCGCTGCCGCGGTGTTCTCTGCCCCGACGCGCGCTCCGGCGACTCCAGGAATGCCTTTAGTTTTCAGTGAGGGCAGCGAGATGGGAATTGTGGGTTAGAAGCGCGGCGATGACCACGTCCTTCGGGCGGCAGGGCGAGGCTGGGTGCGCCCCCCGGGGGAGGGGGCAGCTCTGGGTTGGGGTGCTCCTGCCCGGGCCGCCAGAACCGCTGGGGCTGCGGGCCGCCTTTCTCTACGCCGGGTTCTCCGCCCTCTGCCCTGACCTGTCCAGATCAACGTGGCCTTATTCACCCCAAAGAGATCTTAAGGGAAAGTGAGCCCAGGACTGTGACAGTGCCCCTGGTCCCTCTGCTTGTCCTCTTCCTCCACTACCACAGTTTCTTTAGAAATTCTCTTCCCATTTACTTGTAGTGACTGCTCAAAGTATTTTCAAAAACTTTCAGTCCACTGGGCCTTTTACTGCAATATCTAAATATGGGGGGAAATCGAGCCTAGGAATCCCCAGTGGCTGGGTTCTGATCTTTTCAGTTTGCCAACAGCATTCCACCCTGGCTAGATAGAGCTTCCTGGGCTGCATATTAAATCATCATCACCAATGCACAGCCATGACTCTCAGCCCCTCTGATTGTATACAATTAATGAGTGTAAGTCAGGTTTCATATTCCCCTTCTGTGCTTCCAGAATGACCACCAGGCTCTGCAAATGCCTGGCTTCTTGTCAGTGTGCATCTCGCACATCAGCCTTGAGTTTCCACAAGTCATGCCGTACTGGCAGATACACTGGCCATGGTGTGCTCTGCCAAGCAGTGGGCCCTGAGGCACTGGGGCCAACTAATTGTCCAAAGCAGAACCCAGTCTGTGCCCTGAAACCTGAGGGGAGGGGCAGGAAAGCAGGTTGGCAGAACCCCACCCCACCAGCCCCTTCTTGGTTGTGTCACCAGCCACCTCCCACCTCTCCTGAAACTCTCCAGCCTGTCTCAGCCATCTCCTTTGACCTTGCTAAGCCAGGATACCTTTTTCATTCTCTTGCTTCCTTTGGCCAGTGCCCACCTCTCTGTGCCTTCCTTCTTGCCTCATCTCTTTATCTTCTGCCTTTTCCCCACTCACTACTTGTCCACTCTCCAAATCTGCATCCTACCCCAAACACTCAGTGCAGGCCTCTCCTGTTTCCTTCCTCTTTCAAGTGTGTCATCTACCTCATTTGGCTTAAATATCCATACATGTGTCTTTTCTCTCTCTCTCTGTCTTCCCATGGCCATGTTGTTATCTGTCCTGGACACCGTCATTTCCCACATTGCTGGGCTGCTCAGAGTGACTCACACTGTTGAGCAGAAGGCCAGGAAACGGGGGACGGCTCAAGGGGACAGCCACCTTTGTGTCTAGCCTGTCTAGTTTATCAGACAGGGATTTCAGAGTTGGGGCAGTGACATAGGTATGAAATGACTTTGCAAAGACCCCTTTTGTTGCTGGGATGAGGTGCAGGCGGGAGGCAGTATAAGGAGCTGAGTGGCAGCCCTTAAAGCCTGGGCACACTGATGACTAGAGTAGACAGCCACCTTGACCTGGACGGAGGGAGGGCTCAGGACACAGGGATGAGAAGCATCAAGGTGGACTTACAGGCAGCCTGGAACCCCCCACTGGAGTAACTCGGAGGTCTCAGACGTCACTGCCTCCCCACTAGGTCAGCAGGGTACTCAGACCTGCCTTGCCTGACGCAGCCCACTCTGCTTTCCCTCCAGGAGGGGTCCCATTTGAGCAATGAGGTATGGCCACCTGACACAAAGAAATGTTCTCTGAGGAGGACATTGGGCTACGTGAAATAAGCTAGTCACAAAAGGCCAAAATGGCATGACTGCCCTTTCCTGGAGCACTCGGTTGAGCACTGTGCCGAGTGAAGAAAGCCAGGCACAGAAGGACAAGTCACACGTGACCTTACTCATGGAATCCTGGAGAGGAACTTGCAGAGAGCTGAGTGTGCTGCCCAGGTCTGGACGGGGATGGCTGTGTGTCTGTCACACAGGCACTGGTTTCTTGTGCTCTTGGAACTTAGCTGCTTGGTGGCCCAGTCCCTGCAAGCGGCCCAGGAGGTGACTCAGAGCACTGGGCCCTTCTTCCTACCCCTTATATGGGGAATGACATGCACAAATCTCTGGCATGTGAGTCTCGGCACCTGGGGTCTCAGGCATGTGGCCAATGCCAAGCTGCACAACCTCAGAGCCACTGCCTGCATTTAAATCCTCATTCTGCCCCAACTAGGGGGTTGGCTAGGCTCTGCCTCAGTTTCCTCACCTCTAAAGCAGAAGAAGAAATAGCACCCCATGGTGTGCAGCTGTCGTGAGAGCCCAGTACACGTGTCCTCAATGCTGGGCACATGGACGCACTGTGCAGGATGAGCACTCGTCCAGCCACATGACCAGTGAGGCCCACATCTGGGCCCGTGCAGCACCAAGGCTATGCCTGGCACCCACACTATCCCTGGGATGAGGTGGCTGGGCACACTTAGGGCCTTCTGCACCCGCCTGGGCATGTGCAGGATAGGGATTCGCTTAACACCCAGCTGGAGCCTCAGGCAGTGGCAGCCCTGATGACAGGAGGTGGCTTCTTTTCATTGGGCTTCTTCATCTCTCCTCGTCTTCCCAGAGGGCTCACAGAAGAGCCCCAGCAGTGTTGGGGACCCTGCTGCTCTGGTCACCCAGACCTTGAAGCAGAAAGCAGAATAGAAAAGATCCCCTGGTGGTCCCCTGTGTAGCCAAGCTTGGGACCCCAGGTAGCTGGTGTGGCCAAGTGGGGAGGCCAGTCCCTCCCACAGTCCCTCACACCTCCACACTGGCCCTGCTCTTTGAATGCCAGTTAGGCCATCCCGGGCTCCCCCACCACTGCACTGCCAAGCCAGCTGGGCCCCAGCTCTGCCCCACAGCATGGCTACTTCCCTGAGTCTCCCCGTCAGTCCAGGCCATGCTACCCCCAGCCCCTGACAGCATTCTGTCCCCACCCTGCTCAACCGTCTTCTCCCTCCCTGCCCCCACTCTTTTTTGGAATCCTCAGCCAGCAACCTAGCTCCAACCTGGCCTGCAGGACACCCAGGAAATCACATCCCTGCTGCCTCCAGCTCAACCCCCACCTGCTCCCATCTCCTCCCTGCACCTGCAGGGTTGGTGGTCCCCAACCTCAGCCTGAGGCCTCGCGCCCCTCCCAGTGCCAGTCTGCAGCCACTGATGGCTCTGGCCACCTCTGGAGAAGCTCATGGAGTGGCAAGCAGGGCTTGGCTGGCTCACAGAGTGCCCAAGCACCTTCAAGGTGGGTACGTCAGGATCAGCCAGCTTTACAACAAGGGCTGCAACTGAGAGCAGGGGTGTGCCTTGAGCAGGGGTTCAGCCCACCCTGAGAGAGGACTGGAATGTGGCTTCTTAGCTGAGGCAACCCCTGAGATGACCCATATCCTCAACATGTGCCTCAAGGACCCTGCTGTCCCTACCTATGCCATATCTCTATTCCCACAGCCTGCAGGGAGAAGTCCAGGTCCCCAGGGCCTCCACAGAAGCGAAGAGGAGCAGATCTCCAGAGCCCTGCAGCCTCTGTCCTCAGTGATGTCAGATGACAAGATCCCCATGAAGTCAGTTTAGAGATCGGATTGCTTTTCACCCCTGCCTCCTGGTACTGGGGATGGAACCAGGGACCACACACACCAAGCACTTGCTCTTCCCCAGACGGAGGCTGTGGGAGCTGCAGGTTGTAAGCCCAGGAGACTTGTCACGGGCAAGGCCACCACAGACGCCCCTCAGGCAGTGCCTCGGAGCCATGGGGGTGTTGCCTGATATCCCAGCATGCATCCCACCCTGGCCTTGCTGCAGGCCTGAGCCTCCTCCCCAGAGGGGCTGCAGGGCTGCCCAGGCCCTGGGGCCACCCTGCTCCAGGTGCCCAGGATTCGGAATGAGGCAAAGGAGGTGGTCTCCAGCTCCAGACCCAACCCCACTCTTCCTGTTGGATTGGACTGACCAGCACGTTGCCCGTTCTTTCTTGCCCGTGCCACAGTTGGAATGCCCCCGCCCCCCACAGGACAGCAGCCTGTCCTCTGGTGGTGCCAGGGAAAACAAATGGGCCTTGTCCTCGGGCTCAGGACGTCCAGGGCGAAGGGTGCAGCAAGGCCACACAGAGTCAGAGGCGAGAGGCGAGAGCGTGGTGCCGCCCACGCCTGCCCTCTGGAGTCGTATCCCAGCCCCCACCTGCCCAGTACCCCTTGTCCCCACATCCACTCACTCCCCAGACAGCTCTCCACCAGAGCACTGGGGCGAGCAAGCCAAGGCAGAAGGCTCAGTAATATCTGCAGCTGCCGGGGCCCCACCCAAGGCTGCAGGGCCTCCCTGCCAGAGCCTCCCATCACCACAGCCAGCAACCCGGCCCCAGGGAGTCCTGGGAGGGGGCCGCTTCAATCCAAGTGCCCCAAGAATGTTGTGACACCTGCACTAGGCTCTCTGGAGAAAGGGAAGCAAGAAGAACATTTAGGAGTGACCAATACTCGTGTGTGCGTTATCTGTGTGATAAAACCTTAAGACACAAGCTGAGAAGGAGAGGAAGAAGTTTGCTCTGAGAAAGTCCCTGTGAGGGCAGGGGTGGCAGTCCGAGATTCTCGGGGAAGCTGCAGGCTACAGTCCAGGGAACAGTGGAGGCTGTGGCTCCAGCCCAGGGCCATGGGCTGCAGAACCGCTCCTCCTCAGGGGCGCTCCCTGTTTTCTCTTGAGGCCTTTTGACTAATTAGATAAGGCCCACCCATATTATGGTGGGCAACCTGTTGTACTCAAAGCCTACTAATTTTTTTCTTTAATCAGAGCTTTATAGTTATACATAGTAGCTGGGTCCATCCTGAGAAGGCCTACTGATTTAAATGTCATCCTCCACAGCAAGGTCTTCACTGCTGTCTGCTCACAACTGGATACCATGGCCCAGCCACGTGGTCATGTGAATCACCTGACATCATCTTAGAGGTTGGGCAGTTCAGGGGTTTGAGGGCCTGGGCTATTACTGAGCTCCTGTGGAGACAGCAGACACGGAGGTGGAGTGGGGGTAGTGTCGGGAGAGGCTGAACAGCTGGACAAAACAGATCCAGCAGCAGCCCACCTGCCCCGCAGCCCCAGGTGGTCCTGCTCGTGGCTCTGACGTCCCCGTGGAGCCCAAGCTTGAACCCACCAGCCCAGCAGCTTCTTCCCCCATCACAGAGGCCCCAGCCCAGGGCAGATGCCATCTACCTCAGATGGCTGTGTCCCTCCTCTGTTCCGCCCAGTGCCCCCGGGACTGTGCCACCACATTCCACAAGCTCCTGTACCGCATGGCAAGCTTGTCCCAGGGTGGCCTCTGCTTCTCCAGGATAGAACTGATCAAGGCCTGGAGGCAGAGAAGGGCTTGGGCCGGTCCCTTTGGGAGGCTTAGCGTTGAGGTCCTTGACGTACTTAAAGGCAAGTGAGGGCTGCCTCTTCCGGTGAACTTTGGGGTTTGAAGTTTAATTTCACTGCTTTCTGTCTGGCTACGCCCACCTGTGCCCTCAACCCTGCTGAGGACCCGCTGGGCTCAGCACTTCATGGGAGCCGTGTCGGCCAGCTTTCCGTGGGGCCCTCGCGGTCCTTGTGCACCTGTCCTGCTTGGCAACAGACAAGGAAACCCTTCAATCTTCCCCACGCCCTCTGTTGGTCATGCAAGCCTGCCATTGGTCCTTGTCTCCATGGATGCTCTGGAGTGGCCTGGTCCCCATCGTCTCCACCCACGTTCCAGCCTGAGCACAGCCATGTCCCACCCACAGTCTGCATGTCCTTGTTTGCTTTCAAGTCCCAGAAGGCATGTTGAATGCTACAGACTGCTGGGTGTGGTGGCGCAGGCCCGTAATCCCAGCTGCTTGGGAGGCTGAGGCAGGAGGATCTCGAGTTCAAAGTCAGCTTGTGCAATGGTGAGGCTAAGCAACTCAGTGAGACCCTGTCTCTAAATAAAATACAAAATGGGGTTGGGTTGTGGCTCAGTGGTCCAGTGCCCCTGGGTCAATCCCCAGAACTCCCCCAAAAGAGACTGCTGCATCCTAATGGAACATGTGGGCCGCCCCAGGTCTGCTGCTGCATCAGTCTCCACATTCTTGCTCTGCTGCAGACTGGACACAGCGGAAGACGTCACAGAGCTCCCGGGTCCTGCCCTGCTCCTCAGGAAGTGCTGACCTGATTAGGTCTCAGGAGGAACCCGACTGGACTCAGACTCCACACAGTGAGCTCTGCTCAGGTCACTTCCAGCCGCTGCACCTCGCTGCCTTCTTTGGGTCCCATGTGTGCAGCTGATTGTCGGAGGAGGTGAGGGGCGCTTCCCCAGGCCTCAGCCCCCTGCAGACGCCTTCACTCTAGGATGTGCCCACCCTTCTAGCTGTCCTGTGAAAGTGCCACAGTTAGGCACGAGCTAGGTGACAATGGGACTGACAATGTTGGGAGTAAATCCTGGCATCTTCTCTGTCACCTACCGGATCCCATGCTGAGAGGTGACCTGCACGCAGCGTCTCCCTGAGGGGAAGGGTGTGCTGGGCCCCAGGCCAGGCAGGGTCTGTCCAGAAGAGGCAAGTTCTCCTGGGAAGCCGCCACTTGTTCCCTCACCTCAGAGTCCACGTCTTCTCACCCACGTGTCCCAGCGCACTGACCTGCCCCCTCCCGTTCCTGCCACTGAGTCCACAGGCCAGTCCAGGGGCTGGTGCTTCCCGTGCCCAACACCAGGGGCCTCATCCTCCTTCCCAGGTCCAGCCACGAGGCAGCTCCACGCAGAAGCCCTGCTGGGCAGTGGGTCCCTCCGCTGCGCAGACTTGTTCACGCAGACACTGGTTCTCCATGTGCCCAAGGCTTCTGCGTCCAGGGTAGGGGCAGAGTAGGGGCAGAGTAGGGGCAGGTCCCTCCCAGCCGGCTGCCTCCTGTGCAGGCCTGTACTCAGGAGCCAGAGTGAGAGCTCAGATGGTGACCACGCAGACGCCAGACCGCACAGGTGACAAACAGAAACAAGCTTGAAACGCTGGGCTCGCTCTTTGACAAAAATTCCTTTAAAACAACAAAAGCAGAGAAGCTGCACTTTTTTTCCCTGTCAATAAACTACAGCAAAAAACCACAGCTGTTAAAGTCCTGCTGCCTGTGTCTGGGACTGGGTGGCCAGCAGAGCTGCCCCTGGAGTGGACACATACCAGCCAGCGGCAAGAACACGGGAATCCCAAATCCACTCTCCGCTGAACCCTGCGGCTGCGTGGTCCTGACCAGACCTCCCACGTGAGGCGCACTTCCTGTTCAACTTGGCGAAACTTCTCCTGGCTCAGCAGAAGCCACTGTCACTGTCAGGAAGATCCTGTAGGCGGACATTGACAGTTCAGAAGGAGCCTCCGATTCTGTGCACCTGGGTCAGACCTTGATGAGGGGGTCGCCAAGGAGCCGTTACCCCGTATCAGAAAACAGCACGACCTGCTTGACTTTCATCATAGGGGTCTCTACGACTCACAGCAAGGTTCTACCCCCGCCCAGCGCACCTGTCATCACAGCAGCTCGGGACGCTGAGGCAGTTCCAAGAGTTCGAAGCCAGCCTCAGCAACTTAGTGAGGCCCCAAGCAACTCAGTGAGACCCTGTCTCTAAATAAAATACGAAAAAGGGCTGGGGATGTGGCTCAGTGGTAGATCACTTACCTAGCACATGTGAGGACTGGCTTCGATTCTCAGCACTACATTAAAGTAAATACATAAATAAAGTAAAGGTATTGTGTCCATCTACAACTAAAAAAGAAGGGACTGGGGATGTGGTTAAGTCCCCCTGAGTTCAATCCCTGGTATAAAGGAAAAAAAAAAGATTCCACTTAAAGCAGTATATAGATTTATACAGTATTTCTAAAATAAATCTTCCTTTCAAGTGTTATTTTTTAAATATCAGAATATTCCTCGATTTGTCTGTGGCTCTTCCACTGATAGCAGAGTCATATCAAGTGGTGGGAATCACCTCCACAGACTTAAGGTCCTGGTCACACAGGCATCTCATTGTTATGCACATCTCCTGGTTCTGATGTCTTAGATTTTACTAGATGCTACGTTTATTGCATGGTTCACATGAAGGGGTTTGTTTTTCCAGTGGGGAAAAAAGCCATCTTCAACCCAATTAAGAAGATATGTTTAATTTTGTAAAAGATGAAATTGTCCACTCTGTTTCTTCTTCTTTTGGGGGGAGGCTCTTGTTAATGTCATCAACAGCAGTCAGCACACGGAACGACTGGAACCCAGCACATTAAAGATGATCCCATTTCCTGCTCATCTTTGTCGGAGAGCAGAATGAACCCTTCCCATGCAGCATGAACACATATAAATCAACCTGATTGTGCTCCGCACTGAGCTGAGAGCCTTCTGTGGGGTGGTCTCAGGTCACATCTGACACACGCTGGATCCATATGCAGAGCCACCACCACAGGCGATGGGCTTTCTGGGGCACATCACCACCCTGGCACCCCCAGAGCCGCCGCACACCCTTCACTTCCCTGAGCACCTCTGTCCTGGAGCACGGCCAAGGAAAGACGGGACTCCTTCCCGGGCCTCAGGAGACCGCAGGACAGGCTCTGATGAACAGGTGCCCAGAGACAAGCTCCTGCAGGCAGCGGTAGCCGCTGGCACGCTGCACCAGGAGCCTGGTCTGTCTGAGCAGACGGAGGAACGAGCCAGCCACTACCTGGACACTGCAGGACGCCCAGGGACTGGCCAGGCCAGGTGACACATCCTCAGCCCAGCCAGCCACCCTCGCCTCAGGTTCTGCCATGGAAGTTGGGACAGGTGCCTCCACCCGGATGGAAATCAGGTGGTCCTCCAAGTCCCCACAGGGCTGGGTTCTGGGGGCTGGCAGGTTACATCCACGCTGAAGCAGACGTCCCTAACCCTGTAGCCCATGTCCCTGGCCAGTGTCAGACAAGACCTGAGAGGGCTGTTGTGGGGGGAGGCAGATGACGGGTAATTAGAGGTGTGGCCCGGCCCCAGGGCTGGGGGCTGCTGAGTGCTGAGCCCCTTACCCTCACCAGGAAAGGCTGGGCTTTCTGTGGGAAATAAGCACATCAAAGCCAACACAGCCAAGTGCTGCCTGTGTCCTCCACTGTTCACCTACATCCAACTCTGGAGTTGTATGCAAAGTCACAGGCACGCAAACAAGTAGAGAAAACTGACTCGAGATAAAAATCCTCTTTATTGGAGAGTATTCTGCTGTCTCACTTAACTCTTCCAATACTTCATGAATATTGTGTAAATCAATTCTATCTAATTGCTCTACAGCATTTAGCTGACGTTCGTTCTGTGGTTCCAGGGTGATTCTCAGGTCAGATATGACACACACTGTATCAGATGCTGCATGTCCTTGTTTGCCTTCAAGCCCCAGAAACTGGGTGCAGTGGCACAGGCCTGTCATCCCAGAGACTCAGGAGGCTGAGGCAGGAGGATCACAAGTTTGAGGCTAGCCTCAGCAAGTTAGTAACCACACACACACACACAAACACACACACACACACACACACGGGTGAGTTCTTATCAGAAACAAAGAGACCCAAAAGACAAGAGAACACCCCTGAAGGACTGGGGAAAGCTGTCAATTGAAAATTTTATATCTAATGAAAACATCTTTGAAGGATGAAGATCAAGTAGAGGTTTTCAGATTAAAAAACAAGCTGAGTGGCTGTTGCCAAAGTCCTCCCCCCGCAGGAAACACAGAGGGGCTGTGGGCTGAGAGGAAGCAGCACCAGGCAGAAGCACGTCCCCACCAAGGGGGGACACCAGGAAGGGCAAACATGGGAGCCTGTAGAGCCTGTTTTCACTTTTACTTAATTTCTTTTAAAAAACTGAACATTTAAAGCACAAAGCACATGCACTTGAGGTTTAGAGCACAAGCCCGTGCACAGCACCCGCGGCTCAGGCAGGGCACGGAGAGTCGGGAGGTGTGCACAGCACACAGCAGACAGCACCCCCGTGGGCAGAGAGACCGGGCGAGGGGTTCATTGGAATCCCCAGAGCAACCGCTTCCAAATAATAGTAGCTAAAAAACCAGCAAAGGAAATGAAATTTTAAAGATTTTTAATCATTTAATCCAGAGGAAGGTAGGAAAGAAGGGAGAAGGTACAAAGGACAAAGAGAAGGGCTCACAGACGGACTGCGCCCAGCAGCAGCAGCCGCTCAGCAGGACGTCCACAGGCGCCTCTCCAGATCCTCCGTGTCAGAACCAAAGCCGCCTCAGGCCCGCTCAGCAGAGCAAGTTGAAAGTCAGGGGTGGGAGGAGAAGGCCGGGGGATCTGGAGAGGCGCCTCTGGACGTCCTGAGGCCTGACTTCTGAGAGCAAGAGAACAGTCCGACAATCAGCTGCGAGTTGGCAGTCAGCTTACTCTATCACAGATTATTGGGAAACCCCAGTAAAGTCATCAGTGAGGACACAGAAGCCTGCACACCACCACCCGGCACTCCAGGCGCATCACGCGCACAGCAGGACACTGGCAGCCGCAGGCACCGAGAGAACCTGCTGGGCCCTCACCGACCCAGCTGACCCTGAAGAACTACGGCCCACGCTGGCTCATGACGCCTAGACAAGCACGGGCTCCTGATAATTAACACACTTTTAAATGACTCAGGTCACAGGCGGGGATGGTGGCTCAGGGGTCGGGGCTCGCCAAGCACGGGCGGGACCTGGTTCCATCCTCAGAACCACATAGAAATAAATGCATTCTGTTGTGTCCATCTACACCTAAAAAATAGATGTTTAAAAATAAACAAATAAGTAAATAAATAACTCACAGGTCAAAGGAGAACTGACAAAGCAGTTAGGCCACATTTATATTTGTGTGGAGAAAAGATGGTTGGAAACGAGTGGCATAAGCTTCGACATTAATCCAGAAAATGAAAAACAAATTAAAATTAAAGTAGATACACAGAAGGGAATAATAAAATAACAGTGGAAATAACTGAAAGAAAAAACAACCAAACCATAGAAAAAAACTAAAATACCAAAAATTGGTTTTTCAGAGTTATTTATGAAATTTACCAACCCTCAGTGACAAATGAAAAGCAGGGAAAACACCAATTGCCGACATCAGGAGACAACCAGAGTCTCCGCAGACGGTCCTCGGTCCTCGGCCAGCACGATTGACTTCATGACACCTCACAGAAGCCACACCACAAAGCTGCTGGAGAAGATGAGGAATGAACCACAGCTAGGTGCCTTCAGAGACGGACGGTATGGAGTCTGCAACTTCCTGTGCAGTGTGTCAAAAAATAAGATGATGGATTCAGCAAAGTGGCAGGATATAAAGTCAACGCGCATAAATCAAAGGCATTCCTGTATATCAGCGACAAATCCTCTGAACTGGAAATGAGGACAACCACCCCATTCACAATATCCTCAAAAAAAAAAATAAAATACTTGGAATCAACCTAACAAAAGAGGTGAAAGATTTATACAATGAAAACTACAGAACCCTAAAGAGAGAAATAGAAGAAGATCTTAGAAGATGGAAAAATATACCCTGTTCATGGATAGGCAGAACTAACATCATCAAGATGGCGATATTACCCAAAGTTCTCTATAGGTTCAATGCAATGCCAATCAAAATCCCAACGGCATTTCTTGTAGAAATAGATAAAGCAATCATGAAATTCATATGGAAAAACAAAAGACCCAGAATAGCAAAAGCAACTCTAAGCAGGAAGTGTGAATCTGGAGGTATAGCGATACCAGATTTCAAACTGTACTACAGAGCAATAGTAACAAAAACAGCATGGTACTGGTACCAAAACAGGCAGGTGGACCAATGGTACAGAATACAGGACACAGAAACCAATCCACAAAATTACAACTTTCTTTATTTTTTTTTTTAAAGAGAGAGTGAGAGAGGAGAGAGAGAGAGAGAGAGAGAGAGAGAGAGAGAGAGAGAGAGAATTTTTTTTAATATTTATTTTTTAGTTATCGGCGGACACAACATCTTTGTTTGTACGTGGTGCTGAGAATTGAACCCGGGCCACACGCATGCCAGGCGAGCGCGCTACCACTTGAGCCACATCCCCAGCCCCACAACTTTCTTATATTTGATAAAGGGGCTAAAAGCATGCAATGGAGGAAGGATAGCATCTTCAACAAATGGTGCTGGGAAAACTGGAAATCCATATGCAACAAAATGAAACTGAATCCCCTTCTCTCACCATGCACAAAAGTTAACTCAAAATGGATCAAGGAGCTTGATATCAAACCAGAGACACAGCGTCTGATAGAAGAAAAAGTTGGCTCCAATCTACATTTTGTGGGGTCGGGCTCCAGATTGCTTAATAGGATGCCCATAGCACAAGAGTTAAAAACAAGAATCAACAAATGGGACTTACTTAAACTAAAAGGTTTTTTCTCGGCAAGAGAAACAGTAAGAGAGGTAAATAGGGAGCCTACATCATGGAAAGAAATTTTTACTCCTCACACTTCAGATAGAGCCCTAATATCCAGAGTATACAAAGAACTTAAAAAATTAAACAATAAGAAAACAAATAACCCAATCAACAAATGGGCCAAGGACCTAAACAGACACTTCTCAGAGGAGGATATACAATCAATCAACAAGCACATGAAAAAATGCTCACCATCTCTAGCAGTCAGAGAAATGCAAATCAAAACCACCCTAAGATACCATCTCACTCCAGTAAGATTGGCAGCCATTATAAAGTCAAACCACAACAAGTGCTGGTGAGGATGTGGGGAAAAGGGTACTCTGTACATTGCTAGTGGGACTGCAAATTGGTGCGGCCAATTTGGAAAGCAGTATGGAGATTCCTGGGAAAGCTGGGAATGGAACCACCATTTGACCCAGCTATCACCCTTCTCAGACTATTCCCTGAAGACCTTAAAAGAGCGTACTACAGGGATACTGCCACATTGATGTTCACAGCAGCACAATTCACAATAGCTAGACTGTGGAACCAACTTAGATGCCCTTCAATAGATGAGTGGATTAAAAAAATGTGGCATTTATACACAATGGAGTATTACTCAGTACTAAAAAATGACAAAATCATAGAATTTGCAGGGAAATAGATGGCATTAGAGCAGATTATGCTAAGTGAAGCTAGCCAATCCCTAAAAAACAAATGCCAAATGTCTTCTTTGATATAAGGAGAGCAACTAAAAACAGAGCAGGGAGGAAGAGCATGAGGAAAAGATTAACATTAAACAGGGACGAGAGGTGGGAGGGAAAGGGAGAGAGAAGGGAAATTACATGGAAATGGAAGGAGACCCTCATGGTTATGCAAAATTACACATACGAGGATGTGAGGGGAAAGGGAAAAAAAAAAAAAAACCAAGAGAGAGAAATGAATTACAGTAGAGGGGGTAGAGAGAGAGAAGATGGGAGGGGAGGGGAGGGGGGATAGTAGAGGATAGAAAAGGCAGCAGAATACAACAGACACCAGAATGGCAATATGTAAAAACGTGGATGTGTAACCGATGTGATTCTGCAATCTGTATACGGGGTAAAACTGGGAGTTCATAACCCACTTGAATCAAATGTGTGAAATATGAAATATCAAGAGCTTTGTAATGTTTTGAACAACCATTAAAAAATATATATATATATAAAAAATAAGATGATGGGCGGACAATGCGTGGGGTAGAAGGTCACCCTAGTAAGCCAGCACTGCTAGTCGTTACGTCATCCTGTCCATTTTTCCTGAGAGGTTGAAATTTTTACAAAAGTGTTTTGGAATACAAGCCAGCATTTCCCACAAAGACTTCTCCATCAATGAAACCCCAGGTGTTGGAGCGAGTTGGCCATTGAAGAAAGAAATAATATCACCCTTACACAAGTCTTTTTCAGAAAATAGAGAAAGATGGGATGCTCTTGAACTTATTTTATAATGGCCTGCACAACTCCGAACGTAGACCTGACAGAGACGTCATGAGAAAGGACAGTACCGAGCAGGGTGCCTCGTGAACGCGCACGAGTCCCCAGGAGAGCACTACACAGTCGGAATCACGTGGGAGTCACCCACGGAATCAAGGTCGGCTTAACATTCGAAAAGCAACCCTTGAAATTCAGCACATGAACAAAATAAAGGAGAAAAACCCTGTGATCATTGTCACGCAGAGGTGACATTTGTCACCATTCAACACCCATTTATGACAAAAACTCAAAATACTAAGAATAGAAGGTAAGCTCCTTGATTTAGTGAAGGGCAGGGGCAGCCACTGACACAGCACAGGACTTTACCACTGTGCCGGGCTCTGGAATGTGGCAGGGGCGTCTTTTCAACGTCACATTGTAGGCCCAGCCAGGGGACCAAGGTGAGAAAACAGCAGTCACAATAAAAAGGAGGAAATGATCGCACACAGGAAACGCCGAGGAATCCCCAGGAAACAAAAGACCTACCCAACCTGTGAGGACAGACGGTGAGCTCCGCCACCAGAAGTAGGGTACTTCTAGATCCTAGAACAAATGACTAGAAAATTGAAGACTACGAACAGATGTGACAAGGCCTACTCCAGAGCTCGCGGAAGGGAGAGGGAGCCCTGCTCGTAGCCCCCGCTCAAGCTGTTTGCCACGCCAGTTTCCTTCAGGTCAATCTAGGTTCGGTGCTGTCTCAATCAGAATTTCAGCAGGCCTCCTTTTTTTTTTGGGGGGGGGGGTAGAAAATAGGTAAGTGATTGAAAATTTATGGAAATGCAAAAGACATGAAATAGACAAAACACGTTTTTAAAAGAAGAGCAAGTTGGAGACTTTCATGATGTACCCTCAAGACAGCCTATAAAGTGATCAAGGTCACGGGCACACACAGAAAATGGGACCCCACAGCTTCTGGAAATGAGTCCACCCTGGTTCTGTGAAGTGATCTCCAACAAAGGAAGCAGTGAAGTCAATGGGAAAGGACCGACTTCTCACACCCGATTCTGGAACAGGATGGCCCTGTGGGGACACTAGCTTGATGCCCAGTCCCCATCAGGCCACCTGCGATGGCTCACACAGCCAAATGTGACTGCAGCTTCTAGAACAGTGGGTGGAAGAGCAGCTTTGGGACCTTAGTGAGGATGTCTTAGGACACAAAACTGGAGCCGTAAATGAGAAGTAAATGACAACATTAACTCCCCCCGTGCAGCAGAAATGGAGCCACAAGCTCTGGCCGCAGCCTCCCTCGCCCTGCGCTGCAGCTCCTGGGTCAGAGCAGGGGTGGGCACCTTCTGAAACCCGGTGTTGTGGAGGGCCCCTCAGACCCGCTGTGGTGCTCCAGGGGCCCGGCCTGGGTGACATCCCCCGGGGCACCGCTCCAAGCCCAGACCTGAGGGCTCCAGTTTGGGGTCTTCAGGGGGAGATACTTGTGGGGTCCCTAGTCCCAGACAGTCCTCCACCTGGCCAGGCCAGTCCCAGCTCTCCGGAGTCTCCTTTCTCATCCTACAGGATGGCTCCAGAGGGTTCAGTTGGCCCAGACCCACCTCCCACAGCCACCCCCAGGTATCTTGGCTCCCAGGGGTGGGGCTCCCCAGGACAGGGCTCCTGCTTACAGGCCAGTGCCCCCTCAGGGCCCGGCACAGTGGAACGTTACTCTTCCTGCTGTAACCTAAGCAGCTGCCCATTAAAATTCCATTAGTTTCGAAGGCCTGAGCTGCAGTTGATATTTCTAATTATTGTGAAATTAAAATTGTCCCTGTAATTTGAAGATAATTGCACCAAATGCCAGCTGGTGCCCTGGGGAGTGCACTGTTCCCCCAGCAGAACTTGGAGAGTCTCTTGAAAGTTCTGTGAACAGGAAGAGACAAAGGCATTTTGGGAAATGAGCGAGAAGGGGTTAGACACACGGTTGGAATCTTAATTTCGAGCGTGAATGGGCTTTCAACCAGGACCTCTGTGGAGGTAGGCGGGCTGGAGGAGGCAGGTGGGCCTCCCTGTGAGAAGTGGGTTCCTGACCCCACCCCTGGGTGGCGGAATTGAATAAAAGGGTGAGGATTCCTAATGCAAAACATCAGAAATATAGCCCGGTGTGGATTAAGGGACATGGTAGGTGCAACAGTTTGGGGAAGGTTCTAGAAGCTGGCAGAAGCCCTTTGTGAGACAGGGCTGCATTGAGAGCTGTGTGGTGTGCAGTGGACGGCAGCTGAAGCTGGAGGGGGTCCATGGCGCCCAGGCCCTCTGGAGCCCTGCTCCCCATCGCAGGTGAGACCAGGCTCTGAGGGGCACCCCTGGAGCTGGCTCTGCCCCTCCCTGCCTCTCCCCTGGGAGGTGAAGCCTGGAGAGACAGAGGGCTGGGCCAGCTCAGGGCTGGACTGAGGCCACACACTCCTGGCCGCCCTTCTCCTGACCGGGGACTGGGCAAGCTTGGTGCAGGTGAAAGGGGGGCCCACCTTGGACCCTGAGCACCCTGGCCCTGGCCTCACTCTACCATCTTGAGCCCGCCTCCTCGCTGGGGCCCCTCCTCTCCATTCTCCCTGGTGCCGGCTGCCTCCTACAGGGCCCTGCTGTCCTCATGGCAGCCGTGATGCTGCCCTCCTGAGACCAGCCTCTGCCCACACTCTCCCCGCTGAGCCCAGTGCACAGGTCACGGCCCACCGGCTCCCATGGTCCTGCACTGACCAGGACTCTGACGCTGGCAGGAGGGCGACCACACCCACTAGTTCTGAACGGCTTCCTGCCCTCTTCCCTCGCCCTGCACTGTGTGGGCCTGGCTGCGTCTCAGGGACACGGGCCCCCACTCCACAGCCCCCAGTCAGCCAGCTCTGGGTTTTAGAAGCTGAAACTGCCATTTCCAACATTCCCTTTTTGGAAGGACTGGGAAGAGTCCCCAAGCAGCCCTGGAGGGAAGCCTGCAGGGACAAGGCACACCAGCCACCTCCTATTGCTGATGGGCTATGTGACATCTGCGTGCAGCTTGGCTCCTGTGGCTGCCACCGGGACTTCCCAAGGAAGCACGAGGATGTGCAGGCCCCGGGGTGGTCGACAGGGCCAGCCTTCAGGAAGGAGGCTGGATGCTGGAGAGTCGGGCACGTCGGCACCTGCTGATGGGTCATCTCCAGATGCCCCTGACCAACAGCAGTCTCCAACCAACCTTGGCCTCTAACCTCCTGCCTCCCAAATCCCTCAAAGGCTCATCTTCTCCTGTCTACCCTAGAATGTACAGAGTAGGACTTCCAGTCAGGTGCAGTAGCACAAGCCTGTAATCCCAGCAACTGGGAAGGCTGAGGCAGGAGGATCACAAGAGGTCAACCTCCAACTGAGAGAGGCACTAAGCAACTTGGCGAGTTCCTGTCTCAAAATAAAAAAAATAAAAAGGACTGGGGATGTTGCTCAGTGGTTAAGCACCCCTGGGTTTAACCCCTGGTACCCAAAATCAAAATGAAACAAAACAGAGTAGGGCTTCTAGGAAAGGCAGTGCCCGGGTAGAATATTTGTAGAATAGAACCTCCTGAACAGTGTCAGACCCACCTGGACCCTCAGGAACAGCACTCACTTACAAAGGGAAGGTCCATAGGAAGGGAGTTTCCAGGAAAGTAGAGTGTCACCTGTCTTGATGGGGAAGGAAGTCTTCTGCTCCAGGAGGTCACGGCCTCTCCTGGCTGGGGGCTGCACACACCCCTGACCCTTTGAAGCCCCCCGTGGAGCTAGAGTGGCAGAGTGCTCACCTGGTATGTGCAGGCCCTGGGTCCCTCCCTACACCACAAGAAGAACAGAAAATACACCTCCACCTCACACATACTCTCTGTCCTACGTGTGCCCTCATTATACCTAGTGAATCTTCCAACTTTTTTAAAGCTCTTGGCCATAAAAATGTTTTAGAATCGTATTCATCGAATTAGACTATTTCCCTTATGAAATTGCCTCTGTCAGAGCAGACGCCAGGGTTACATATCCTTCTAAAGTTCTTCTAGAAGTTCTCCACACTCAGACCTTCGGTTCACCTGAAGCCAACGTGGTGTGAGCCTCGAGCAGCTCACCCTTGTTTTCCTGCAGGGGCACCCGTGCGGTCGCTCTCAGTGAGCATGGGCTACCCTGGCACTCATGGTGAATGCAAGCCCTGGACGGCCTCTCCCACCCGCTCCCAGGCTACTTGGTGGGCTTGCCCCTGGCCCCCACAGCCCTGGCCCTGAGAGGCAGGTGCTGGAGGAGTCTCGCTGCTGGCCAGCCGCCCTGGGCTGCTCCTCTTCTGCCTTCCTCCGCAGACGCCAACTCCTTCCTTGCCCCTCCTGGGGTCTCACTTGCCCACTGACTCAGGCTCCACATGCCCTTTTTACCCTGCACAGGGGCAGGGTGGGGCCCTCATGGGCCTCCCTCCCCTGGAGACGCCCACTTGGTCTTGGCATTGGACACCTGCCAGCTGTCTCACTTAGAATCTCCACGTTTATCCTTCTGTTGGAGATATTGGTGCCAGGCTTGAATTGGCTCATAATGTGAAGGGGGGCACTTTTGTCTTTCTGAACCGTGTGAGAGAGTTCGTTATTTCGACTTTCTTTTTTAGTGAGGATGAAGCCAGGGGTGCTGTACCACTGAGCCGCACCCAGTCCTTCCTATTTTGGTACAGAGTTTGGCTAAGTGCTGACTTACTCCAGAGTTGGCCTGGAACTTGCCCTCCTTCTGCCTCGGCCTCCCAAGTGGCTGGGATGACAAGTGTGTGCCACTGGCCCTGGCCTTAAGATCCAAGTTATTTTAAAGAATATCTTGAAAAATGAACAATGACGAGTACCTTGGGAAGGCATTTTGACATCTGTCAAAATCTGAATGAATCTTCCTTTCATACAGCAATCCTCTATGCTGAATTCATGGCATAAAAATATTTGCTATAGATTCCTCAAGAAATTAAACCTAGATTCCCATATGATCTAGCAACTCCACCTGTGGATGTACCCAAAATACTGCAAGCAGGGACTCAAAAGGTATTTGCACACCATGGGCAGGCAGCACGGTCACCTAACCAGAGCCCGGAGCTGGAAGCAGCCGAGAGTTTGCGGGGACGGGATGGGCGTCCAGTCCCCAAAGGGAAGTGGAGGAAGCTGAGGCTGTGCGTGGAGGGCAAATCCCACACTGTCCAGTGGTCAGTGCTTCTGCGTGGGAGGACGATGGTGCTGGGGGCAGCGCCCAAGGCCGTGATGCTGCGCTTAGTGATTTAAACAGTAAATTTTTATTGTATGTGTTTTACCAAAATAAAAAAATGAGAAGATGCTGAGGTCTTAGGACCCCAAAACAAGTCTTAAAATCAAAAGCGCCGTGGAAAGGTGGGTCATCCCACATCTCAAAACTTGGCCGCGCGACGCTGCGGGCGACACTGCGGAGGGGCGGGGCGGGGGCGGACGGCCACCGGGGTACAGGCCTCTGTGCCGCCGGGCGCAGGCTTTCTAGAAGGAGCTCAGGAAGGAGAGCGGGCCCCCATGGCACCGCGAGGCCAGGGGCATGAGAAGTCCATCGGCAGCTCCCCGCGAGCCGCTCTCCCAGATGGGACCTTCCCTTTCCTGAGCTTCATGTTTCCCTCCAGTTGACAGCTGTATGGGTTCTGAAGGGTGCACAAGTCCACCCTGCGACAGCCACTGCACCGCTGCCCGCGGATGTGGCTGCCACTCGAGGTGCAGGAGGAGGGCGTCCAGGCTCGCCCACGGGTGGCGCCTGGCTAAGCACCCTGCAACCCAGGCGAGAGGCAGACCGCGACCATTAGGAGGCCGCTTGTCGAGATGGCCTGCCAGTCCTGCTCGTGGATGTGGCCCAGGGCTCACTGAGCAGGCTCCGGCAGGAAGGGGCGCAGGAAGGTGGGAGCCACGGTGCTCAGAGGATGGAAGCCCAGGCTCAGAAGTACACGGCGCCAGAGAACAGGGATGGCCAAAGATGGTGCAGCTTGGTTCACAGCTGCAGGTTCCTCTGTGGTCCCTGGTTAAGGCCATCAGGGACCCCAGGAATGACCCCTCTGGCAGGCACTGTGAGCACCCAGCTCCCCAGACCAAGGGCAGCCCAGAGCCACTGTGGTCTTTTTTTGCCCTGGGTTCCTCAGCTGAGGCCTGAGGGTCACTTGGAAAAAGGGTCAGAGGAGGCACTCAAACAAGGTCTCTAGGGCTGCCTTTGTTTGGAGAGTGTAGAGGGCAAATCCTGATGTGACCTAGGCCACAGACACATCCTAATGCCCAAGGTCACTGGCTCCACATTTCCTCCCCTCCGTGTGTGTAGCTTCCCCAGGTCTGGCCTGCACAGGGGAAAACAGAGTTCTGGTGGGAGACGACATGACCCGTCCCTGGAGGCCCTTCACTGTGCAGAGCCAGGGTGCGGTGGGCCTCAGAGAGAAGGAAGCTGAATGAGCTGGCAAGACACACAGGAGGGCAGGCTGGGCCCAGGGACTGGTGCAGGGGCTGCTCCAGGAAGCCAGCCTCCTCGCCTATGGGGCCCTGTCCCCTGAAACACCTCCACCCAGCAGTGCCCGAGGTGCACAAGGCTACATGCCCAGCTGTGGCACAACGTGGCTTCATCTAGGGGACAGGCCTCCCACTGGCCTTTCCTGTGGGAGGTCCTCATGCTCTGGATGCACAGCCAACGTCCACCAGATCCCTCCGGGTGGGCCTGGGCTAGAACCCCACGGAACAGTCAGGAGACTACTGACTGCTGCGTTCTGCGTCCAGCCATCACCGCTAGCAGAGCCCATGGGGTGTGGGAGTGCGGGTGTTCCTCCATCCTGGCCAGTGAAGGCCTGTGCCAGGGAGACCCTTCTCGTGACACCAGATGCCTCCCCTGGAAGCCCCCCACCTGGGGCCTCAGCTGTCACCTGGTTATTGGACCTGGGGGCCTGTGATCCTGGTGGAGACCAGGGGCTTCATGTCAAGGCCCACCCCACCTGTTTCCTGGCAGAGAGGATGAGCCCCCCTCCACCTTGAAGCTCTCAGTGCTGAGATCAGGTGGCTCCTCCCCCATCCCCAATCTGCTAAGTAGCCATGAGACAGTGGCCACCTCCCACTGCACTCCAGGACACACAGGGCTCCCACCCTGCCGCTTCCTGTGGCTCTAGAGCACTGACCTGCTGAACTGCTAACTGATTTACTTACTGTAGTCACTGCCTGTTGAGCCCCACTGACTATAAACTCTAAGGAGAGGACTTTATGATCCTGTCCCCAGTGCCTAGGACATGGCAGGGGAGCCATCAAAACGGTGGGGTGGAGGAGAAAGAGCCATCCGGGGGCCTACTCCACAGCCCTCTGGGAGGAAAACATGTGGACACACTGCGGAGGGGGTCCCTGTGGGCTCCTTCTGCCAAGGAGGCCGCATGTGGCATTTGGTTGGAACAGGCCACAACATGGACTCCTGCCCAGAGGGTCACCAAGTCCACAGCCATCTTCGTAAAAATCTGAGCTGGTCTCTTGATCTTCGCTGAGTGGTTTCTGATGGCCCAGAGGTCTGGGGAGCCTTGCAGCACCAGGCTCCGGGGGCCGTCCTTTTCCCCCCTCCCTGCAGCGGCACATGCCAGTTTCTCTTAAGAACGTCCTGGAGAAGGCAGCACTAGGCCTTGGCCTTGGCGGTTCCGTGTGACAAGCAGAAAGTGCCAGTGAGAGTGGGTGGAGGTGAGCGTGTGCGTAGCAGTGGGGGCTGCCTTCCAGGAGCAGGTCCCACAGACACAATGGGATCCCACAGATGCAAGTGGCAGACTGGGTGTTCTGCCATGGGCATCTGGCAGATACCGTCTTGAAAATGGGCCTGTCCCCCAAGGGAGACAACTGGCAGCATTTACCCGTGATGAAATCTAAACTGTCATGCAAAAATCAGAATTCTGAAAAATCTGTCCCCACCAGGAGCTTGGAACTTCCCTACTTGCAGGCTTCTCTGTGGGGACCCATGGTGACATCAGCAAACGTGATTGATGCTGCTGGGTGAATTGTGTTGGTGTCAGGAGTGAGTCACAAAGCCACAGTGGCAGTCACTGAAGGGCATGTGGCAGGCAGAGCATAAGGACGCAGAAGGCAGGTGGTGGCGGTGGCTGCAGAGGCCTCACCTGCAGGTGAAGAACCACACTCCGAAGTTCCGCCTCACAGCCTCTGCGCCCAGTTCTGTCCTCTCCGGTTCTTTCCCCAGACACTGGTTTCTGAGTCACTCCAGACTCAGCCCAACAGTGCCCACAGCAGGTGGTGCAGGTGGCCCAGGTGGCTTCCCTGAAGAGCAGTGCCACTCTCTCTTCTCACCAAAACCTTCTTGTTTGGGAAAATATATTTTTCACAGAAATGTTACCAGTGTGACATCATGGTTCATTGTTATCTTGAAATGAATGTCTTTCAAATATCTAGTCTAATTTCTAATAAAGTCTACTAACAGGCATCCACCTTGGTAGTTGGAACCCCCAGGCAAAGTCCTTTGGTGTCTCTGATCATTTTTCAAGTTGCAAGGGGTAGAGGTTGGAGTCAGGCAGCGGATTCAGCAGTGCAGCTGCTGGGCGGAGACTGCCACGGGCTCCCACTTCTTGTTCCTCCCAGTCCTCCACATGCCCAGGCCCAGCCAGGCTCTGAGCAGGCCGTGTGCTCCCCGGGTCTGTTTGCAGGTCTGCACTCCTCAGGAGGCCGAGCATGTCTTCACACAGAGCTTGTTCTCACACAGAGCTTGCTCTCTAACCTCGGGCCCCCTTCTTTTTTCATATGAATTTAAACATAATTTCATCCATTTTACAACAACAGTGTGGTTGAGCATGCAGCTGGAATTGCATCAGTGACATGACGCCGCCTGCAGAGCTGGGCCCTGGGTGGCCACACGGTCCTGTGCGCTGCTGGTCAGGCTCACTCCCAGGTTTCTCCTGCTTTGGGTCATAACTCAGAATGGAACATATCTCCTCCTTTTCAATAGGCTTCAGCTGGTTTAAAGAGCTTTTGATCTTTTGTATTTTTAGTTTTCTGGGTCTACAAAAATATCATATGAAAATAAAGGTAATTTTCACTTCATTCCATCTCTCATTCTTCTTATTTTGTTTATTTATCTTCATGCATTTGCTGTAAATGTGACAGCAACATAAATAACAAAGGTGGGAGTGAGGATGTCTGCCGAGTTCCTGATTTGGGTTTCAGTGCCGACATGCTGGGATGCTGGATCTTATTAAACATTGCAGCATTCGCTGACAGACTTCTCCTCAGTGGACCAACAACCAAAGAAGACTGAGAAGTGTCACGGGCACACTGTGGAAGGCACAGCTCTGGGTGCAGGACAGTCAAGTCCTACAAGGACTTCAAGGACTCTACTCCAGCTTGGGAAGGGGCAGCACCTGGTGCAACTGAGCAGGAGCCCCAGACTCTGCTCAGACAGCAGAAGAAGGATGCAGAGACTCCTTCTGAACATAAGCTCAAGGATGTCAATCTAGTCCTGGAACCAGCCCTGCAGGGACTGAAGCAGCAGTGTGTGGTGGCCACATGGAGGAGTCTCAAGTATAACAGAGAAGCTTGATCAGCCACCTCTTGCAGGAGCGTCTGGGCTTGGCCACCCTGTAGGGCCACAGGAGATCGGGGTGTGGTCTCAGCACCCTCCCTGGCTATGTTCCCTCTTGAAGACTTGAAGCTGCTCTTCCTCTAGTGAGAATCAGGAACAATGGCCAGTCCATGGGAGCTGCTGGCCTGCGTCAGTGGTCAGCAGCTGGAGGGCAAGCAGGTGTACATGGGCAGGTCACTGGGTGTCCATGGGTAAGTCCCCAGCACGAGGGCTACATAAGCACTGAGCATGTCTATTTCATGAATTCTTAGAGTTGTGTCTTGCAGGTAGACCCGAGCTACCAATGAGCCAGGGCAGGCTCCCAAGTTCAGGTCTCCAACAGACATCTCCAATCTCCTGTCCTCTAGAGCCCCCTCTCTGCTTCCCAGGAAATAGTTGGAGCTGCTTGTGCTGCATGAGCCAACTGCATGCACCACTCCCTGGCTAGAGAGGCAGCGGTACCACATTCGCAGCTGGAAAATGACTCTGATGGGGATATTTACACTACAGACCATCAGCAAATGCTGCACTGCCCCAGGACAGGGCTGGCAGGGTGCTCCCTGAGTCCATGGCAAAGGGGCCCAGGAAACTGCTCATCTACTCAGCATCCATGCCACCTCCCCCAGTTGGCCTGGGCTGACCTCTGTACCGCCTGACCACCGGCTGGTCCCACACTCCCTTGCCTGGCTGATTTCCAGGTTCAGGGAGGGTCAGGAAAGCGGGTGGTCTCACACCAGGATGACAGTGGCAGAGCCCGCCTCCACTCCTATCCCCAGCAATCTGCTCACCAGCAACCAGAAAGGCCTTTTTCTTGGTACTGAAAGTTGAACCCAGGGGCACTCTAACTCTGAGCTACCTCTGAGCCCTTTTTATTTTGAGACAGGGTCTCACCAATTGCTGAGATTGTCCTCAAACTTGTGATACTGCTGCCTCAGATTCCCAATTTGCTGGGATCACTGGCATGTGTTACTGCACCCAGCCAAAGAGCACTTTTCCAAACCACAAGGCAAATCCTGTCACTTGCCTGCTGACCCACCACACAGAACCCTGTCCCGTCTGGGAAGGACCAGGAAGCAATCCACCTAGTTCCAGGGGATAAACCAAACAGGCCTGGTCCCAGACTCCCATGCAGCCATGATGACCAAAGCCAAATCCTAGTAAATGACACAGGTTAATTCAGCCAAGAGTTTCTAGAAAGAACTGCTCAACTGGTGCAAGGCCAGAGGCAGTGCAGCAAGCTGGCCACTGGGGCTGCCTTAGCCCCAAGCCCCCCCGCACTGCAGAGGTCAGATCCACAGCTGTAGCAGCTGACAACTCAGAATGCGCTTGAAAAACACCAGCAGTGCCCCAGCAGGCACACAACCAAGTGGCCCAGCTGCAGGTGGCCTGCCTCTGTCTGCCCGGGGCTTGCTCTGGCCACCCCCCACCTCTGGGTTCTTCACTGGCTCTTTACTGTGCGGACTGTCCTCCAGCACCAGGTCCTGGCTCCTCACCTGGCCGACCTCCCCTGCAGCACTGGCCAGTCTGAGCTGCTCCTCTGTTGACTGCAGTGGGAGTGTCTTATCAGGCGACCTCCAGGGTCCAGAAGAGCAGTAGGGCAGGCCTGCAAGCAGCCTGTTCCTCGTATTGGTGTTGTTGCCAAGGAGGTGGCCGTGACATCTGGCCACCGAGGGCAGCGCAGCCCTGTGCATCTGCCTTGGGGTCAGAGATACCTCAGGGCAGATGCAGCAGGTCCAGGGAGGGAGACACCCTTCCCTCACCCTTCAGGAGAGCGTGCATGGGCACCAGCCCGCTCTGACCTATCTCCACTTGCTTTCCTTTGCAGGACAGATCAACCTGGTGTGGCCCTTCCAAGCCAGAGAAAGTGAGCTCTGCTTCCAGGCAATAATGAAAAGTACACATTTAATATCAAAAGCCATTTCAGGTATCATCGATAAGACTACCGTGGAGGGTGGGTTCTAGACACTCTTTCTAGGAGTGACCTGAGAGTCCCTGGTCTTGTCCAAGGAAGGACATTAATGCTGGAGATAGACAGGGGTCTCATGGTCGCCCAGGGCCCATGGGGTCCTCATCAGGGACATCCCTACCAGGGGCAGCCCCTAGAGGCCGAGTGGAAGCCTGTCCCCTCTGCAGGACCCTGCTGCCCGGCTGCGGCCTGGCGGTTGCAAGCGGCCTAGCCGCTGGACTTGGCGATGATCTTCTCCAGCAGGCTCATCATGCGCTCCTGCAGCTGCAGGCTCTGCACCTGCAGGATATTCTGCTGGTCCAGCACGCGCCGCACCTCGCGGCAGGTCTCCTCCATGGCGCGGCTCAGCCTGCGCTGCTCCTCCAACATGGCCTCCAGCAGCCGCAGCTTCTTCTTCTGCAGGTGGCAGCTCTGCACCTTGCGCTTCTTCACGGGCCGATCCTCTGACCTGCAAGGAGTGCCGCTGTGGGCTGCTGGCCAGAGACCCCCGCCCACCCTGAAGGACAAGTAGGGTCTCCCAGGCCCTAGGAGCAGAGCCCCTGCTCAGGCCCACAAGCCCACACATGTGAGGAGGGGCTAGAGCCCACCCACCACGACAGTGGGTTAGTAATGGGGTCAGAGGCACCCAGGTCTGGGAACCAGCAGGCAACCCATGACGGTCCACAGCCGAGGTCTGGGGAAGGTGGGTGCTCTGGGCTGTGAAGGGCACACGGCCATGAGAGCACCAAGCCCTTTGAGCCGGGCAGGCAGGAGGCCCAGCCCCAGGGAGAGATGGAGGCTGGGTGTGTGGGTGCTGGGAAGTATGTGGCCTCCGTGCTCCTATAGGGAAGCTGGACACTATCAGGCCCAGCTGGCCGTGCACAGGTGGGAAACGGGTCCTAGAAGGAAGGGCCTGAGGCTGGAGACCCCTCCCACTCCCAGCAGCATGGAGAGGGGACCATCATGCTGAGGGAGACAGGAGGACAGACAGCTGCAGAGGGTAGAGGCAGCCCCAGGCAGTCTAGCCTGTGGCTGTCCCACGGTGCTCTGTTGTCAGGGTGGCGGGCATTGCTGGTTAACAGCCTCGCTGGAGAGCAAGGACTGCCAAGCCCCACAGACCCCAAGGCCCTGCCCTGGTGCCTACTTGTCCCCAGCCTGTATGCTGTGTCCTAAGCAGAGTGGGTGACCAGCCAGCCTTGGGGATGGTAGAGTGGGGCCCCATCCCACCCGGCGTGGTGCCCCGGGCAGCCGAGTCTGGGAACTAGGCTCAACAATCCATGGGAACAATTGGCCATAAATCTCAGGCCTCGTGTTAATTGGGTCTGGCTGCAGAAAGGCGTTTTTGTCTGGGATCTTCAATGAGAAGTTCCCTCCAGGGAGGGCACTGGGTGAACTGAGTAGAGCGCCCAGCACTGGGGATGCTGGCCGAAGGGACCCTCCTCAGAGATGACTTCCTTGCCCTATCTGCCATCAGACAGACTTGATGAGCAGGGTACGGGAGACTGACTCAGGGCCACATCTTCCTACTCTCACCAACCCATCAGCTTCTACTGTACCTTGGAAGCCCATCCTCAATGTTCCCTTCTCATAAGTGGCTGCTCTGGGCTCCCTGGCCTGTCCTCCACAGGGCACCTCTCCTGGACACAGCCTGGCTGCCAGTGTCTGTGAGCACCCTGCGGGCAGGTCTCGTGGCCTACGCCTTCCTGTATCAAGTGCTGGTGTGGAGGGGGCAGGGCCCGCCCACCGCCCTGGAGGCTCAGCCCTACCTTCTCAGGTGCCTGCAGGGGCAAGGGTGGGGACCAGGGTGGGCAGGGCGAGCACAGTGGGGCCAGCTTGTCCTCTCCCATGCTCCTGGCAGCCCTCTGAGGAAAACGGGACTTATCCCCATTTTACAGGGGGAGGCTGAGGCCAGAGAGGTCAAGGAACTTGCATCAGCTCCAGTGACGGAGCCGGGCGCGGAGCCGCCTGCCTGCCGACACTACAGCCCTGCTGGCCGGGGCTGGCCTGGCCTGGCCTGGAGGCAGCACACACTGTGACTTTGGCTGAGGATACCACACCAGGAGAGCGGGCGCCCTCGCCACTCCCAGCCCCTTGCTCTGCCCAGCTGGCCTCCTGGTGCTGCCTGGGGGGTGGGCAGAGGCGGGGCGGCGAGGCACCTGGTCAGAGAAGGAAGAGGGGACACACTACCTGAACTTAAGGGACAGTAAGCTGGAGGAGCTGTCGGAGCCATCGTCCTCGAAGCGGCCTTCGTAGGAGCACTGGGTATACGGTAAGTACAGAGGGGTGGACTTAGCGGACGGCGACAGAGACGCCTCGGTCTGGGACGTGGAGGGCCCCGGCTGCTGGCCGTCTGGTAGTTTGCCCTCACAGGACTCAGGGACTTTGGCCAGAATCCTATCAATGGCTAGGTAATAGGGCCAGTCCGGCGGGACGGACTCGCTATCTGTCATGCATTTTAATTTCCTGCAACGAGAGACAAGAGCCAAGGTGAGAAGCAGCTGGTCCCAGCCAGCCCGCCTGGTCCCTGGCGGGGGCACAGGGCTCCAGGTCCCCAGGGAGAGCCGTGCTGGGTCAGGCAGGAGCCACTCTTGACCAGTGCGGTCCTCCCCAGCAAAATCAGCCAGGCCCCAGGGTGCAGGTGATACTGGACTAGGAAGAAGCGAGCTTTGGGACCTGCTTTAGATGTGAAGAGGGAAGCACACACCCTTCCATGAGCAAGGGCGTCCACAGAGGCTGGGAACTTGGGCTAGGTCCTGTTTCTCTTTGCTTTTCTGTAGTTTATGTTGGCAATGAACCCATAGTACTTCTTATATGCTTTAGTCAGAAATAATAAAATATCGTGATAAGCTGTATAGTTCAAATACAGTCATAAGGTTTCATGGCGTCACAGTTTTCTGACCTCAGGGAGAGAGGACCATGGGAGCACAGGCATCCGCAGCTCTGAGTCCATATCCTGTCTCCACCGCTGCTATGTGAACTTGGACAGGTTCATTAACCTCTCTGAGCCTCCAGTTTTGAATCAGTAAAATGGGGATAAAGGAGTAAGCCCCTCAAGGCTGAAAGGAGGATTTAAGAAAGCCATGCCTGGTGCCTGGCACACAGGGCTCTAGCATCGTTCTTGCTGAACGTAGCAGGAGGTCATGCTGCGCCCTAAGCCCAGGTTGCTGCCTGTACAGCAGCCTGGGTTCACCTCTGGAATCTGCAGCCTGACCTGAGGCAGTGGGGCAGGGCCCCTGGGCTGAGGGTCTTCACAGTGAGGCTCTGATCACCTGAGAGGCCCTGCAAGCCCCTGGATCACAGCCTTGTGCTGGGAGGTGAGGGCTGGGAGATGGGGCCTCAGGGCAGCTGGGCAGCTCTGGCCAGGCCAAGGAAGTTGCCACAGGGTGGAGTGGGTGGGGGAAGCTCTGCCCACCAGGTCTAGCACCTCCTAAGGCCCAGGGTTCCCCACGTGTTTGCTAACCTCATCTGACCCTCGAGCCTGGTATCACAAGTGCCCTCCCTGAAGCCAGGGCCCACACCTGCAAAGGGGCCTGCCTCCGTGTCCCACACGAGGCTGTCCGCCAGGGTGTGGCCTCTGCTGACACTGGGCACTGGAGATGATGATGTGGCCGAATGAGTCACAGCCAACAAATGGGCACAGAGAAGGGCTGCTGATCAGGGTACAGGCACCAGCCAGCTGTAGCGGGAGGCTCCCCAAGGCCCAGGCTCCCTCCACCAAGTGGAATAGTCTGTGGAAAGCCAGGGACAGATCACAGGAAGGCCAGGCGGGCCTGTATTCCTGCCCCCGATCTACCCTGGGGGCATTGGGAAGGCAAGGCTTACATCTGGTGCCCACACAGGCCTCTGCCCAGCCTCCTCCAGAGACCCCATTCTGCTCCCCAGAGAAATGGGGAAAAGCTGCCCTCAGCACGGGAGGTCCCAAATGGTATTCCGACACATCATGCTCCACAAAACTCGGCCACCTTCTCCAACTTCCTTAGCCTGACAACTTAATATGTAAAGAGCTCTTATTAAAAAAAAAAAGTCTCTGCTGTGGGGAGGCTGGGAGTGGGTAGATGAGATCTAGTCACCCAGCCAAAGCTTTGGCCAATTAAGGACTACTGTCAAGACCTCTCCTGCTCTGGGCCTCAGTTTCCTAGGAGCAGCCAAGGGAGAGGTGCGCATGTGCTTCTCAAACTACGAAGGCCGAGCACCCACAGCCCTGCACAGGGACTCCGAGGGAGGCTTTCAGGATAAAGAATGAAGAGCCCAGTCAGACGCTGACAGGGGGAGGCCAAGGACATTGCTCCTGAGGAACTGAGTCAGAGGGAGTCTGGGGAGATAGCCAGCATGGCCGCCCACCACCTTCAGAGTCCCTGTCTCACCAGGCATGTGAACGGGCACTGTGGGGACCAGGAAGGCCAGGCAGGCCAGACTACGAGTTGCCATCCCATGCCTGTCCCAGCAGTCACCAGACTTCCTCACATCCTGGGCCCAGGGCTCAGGTTTGACATCACCTGTGCTAGGTGACTCTGATGTCAAAGACCCCAAGCAGCTGCAGGACTGTGGTTTTGGCTCCCAGGCCTGGTGGGAGACCAGGTCAGAAACAGGCCTGGGACAGGGACAGGCTCCAGATGGTCTCCTTCTGGGGCCATGAAAGCACAGCTGGAAACAGAGCCTCATGGCCTTTGATCCATGACCCTAATGGCTCTTCCACAGCTCCCAGGGCAGCCAGGGGCCATGGGACAGGGATGGGGCTCTCCTCCAGCCTTGGTGGAGGCATCTCCCCACCTGCAAGCGGGAGGTAGGACTCCTCTCTCGCATGCAGTGTGGCTAAGGTGCTCACAGGCCAACCCGCAGGGTGCCCTCTGTCTCCAGCACCCTGGCCAGCGGAGCTCACCTGCCTGCCATCCCCAGAACCTTGCGAGCCTCCTACTAGACAGCGCCCCTACCTGGGATACAGCAGGCTCTTGGGCAGCCCCAGGCTCAACCTGCCTAGACACAGCTCCTGCTGTGACCTGTGCCCCTTGTTCTCACCTCCTCAAGCCCTGGCCTTCATCCCATGCTGTGACTTTTGCCTCCTCATGCCCACCCATGGCTCTAGATGGGCCAGGTCTCATGCACTGTGAGCTCTGTGGCATGGGCCACAACTGCTCCCTTTTGGATGCCAGAGCCACCCCAGGCCTAGGAGCCATCTTTGGTCCCCACGTGCAGTCCCCTCTAAGGTCCCCTCCAACTACCGGCCAGGGACAGTCAGCCTGGGATGTGACAGTGGCAGAGGTGGGGACCAGGCCTGGAGACTCCCAGTCAGGGAGTTCAGGGGTCAGGGCTGGGCTCGACTGCTTCTACAAGTGAAGCCCTGTCCATGAACTGGGCACTGTCTGGGCACTCTGGGGTTTTCCACATCAGATCCAAATGCCGTTCTTCCCACCCTGAGGCTAGCTCTGGGCTGGACACACAGCGGGGGCTCGTTGATGCTGAAAGTCCCTGGGCATCAGGATGGGACAGGCCCAGGAGCTGAGCCTCCTCACTCTGGCCTCCGTTTCCCTGCTGGGCTTGGGGGCTGTGGAAGGGTGGTTCAAGCCTGGCTGACAGCTTGTCGACACTGGCCAGGGTGAGAGGGGTTGGTCAGGTGGGTGATGCCTGCACGAGGTGTCCACCTCTGAGGCATGGTGGGGCAGTGAGCAGGTCCAAGGTGTGTCCCTGGAGCTGCGGCCCAGCACCAAGCCCAGACTCAGGAAGCTGAAAGCACTCCCAGCCCAGCCACCCTGAGGTTTCCTGACCAGCTTCCTGCCCTTGCTGGGCCTCAGTTTTCCCGTTTCCCAGTGGGAGGTTGCACAGGTGGTTTCTGAAGGCCATCTCTTCCCTCAGGGCCCAGTGACAGGTAGGCCCCCGGCCGGGCCACATGTCCTCCCACCCCGAGGAGCCCACCTGTACTGGAAGGTCATGTTGGTGATCTTGATCTTGATCTCCTCGCCCAGCCTGCGCTCGCCGGTCATCTCGAAGAGCTTGCTGGCCATCTTCTCGTACACCTTGGCGTTGCGCTTGGTCTGCTTCAGCTCCTCGAAGAACTCCTCCCAGACGAGCATGAGGCCGCGCATCTCCGCGTCCGTCCAGTTGCGGGCCCTCCGGTGCTTCTCCGTCTGGGGAGACACAAGGTAGCCGGGCACTTCGGCTGCTGCCATGCTGGAGGCACCTGCGGGGAGGAGGATGGCGCTCAGGTGGGGCCCCAGGCCCGTCCCACACACCATGGGCGGGAGGCACCGCAATCACTCGCTTGAGGCAGCTCCGCGTTCAAAATGGGGCCTACGTCTGACAGGCAGGAATTTAGTTAAAAGCTTTTAAACGGGAAACGTCATTTTGATGTCACGTTTCCATAGCAACAGAGCAACTGCATAAGCTACAACAACAGAAACCTTTTAACTGAAAGCGCAGGAATCAGGGCCATGCTGACGGGCCATCAATATTGTAGCAAGCCAGTGGCCGGGCTCAAACCCAGCGGCCAGGCAGCCAGCCCGGCCTGCTTCTCGCCTGGCCCTGGGGCCATGCGGAGAGGTGTTCCAGCCATGCTGGCCAGGCTCCCAAAGGCAAGGTCTGGGCAGCAGCCCCCACCTCAGCCCCACCTGGCTCATAGAGGCCAGGAGTTCAGGGAAGTCCAGGATGGGCCATGGGAAGACTGTCAAAATGGAGGCACGGTGGGGGAAGGAGAGGAGAGATAGGCAGACAGGGAGCCTGCGATCCCCGGTGCTGACTGACGAAGTGGCTGCTGGTGCTGGGGGTACCTTGGCTGAGAGACCCTCACCCTTAGGAGGGCCCTATCAGGTAGAAGTGAGGGGGGGGGGTCCCTGGTCTTGAGGACCAGCACTTCTCAAGAGACCCTGCCTCTCCTGTCATTTGCTCCTTGCTTCTCTTGCTCCACCCACCAAACAACCTGGGCCTCAGGTCATGTGGGCACTGGAAACCCAGGCTGGTCAGAGCCAAGCCCTGCCCTTAGTGCAGGTCAGGGGCACACGGACACTGACCGACTGACCTTTAGCATAGGCTGGTTTGAGGGCAGCACTGGATAGCGAAGGCAAGTCCTGTGCTGAGAGATGAGGAAGAGCCACTGGAAAAGCTGGAAACGCTCAGAGGACACTCACTGGAAAGAGCTGGGTGAGGCAAGGGCAGCAAGGCAGGGTGCAGCCTGGAGCGTGTCAATGGGCAGGGAGACACAGGAGTTTCCAGATGGTGCAGTGTGGGAAGGCAGGGCCAGCCCGGGAAGTGGGCTTCTGTCCCTGTGGGGCTGAGCGACTGAAACGCCAGGAGGAGTGAGCAGGCCCCTCAGCCTCAGGAGCCAGGAGGCAGGGGTAGTGGAGCTGGGGGTCTGCAGAGGGGATGTGTCACATCAGGGTGCCAGTGGCTGACATTCAGAAGGTAAAAACCAAATGAGACTCCATGGAGCTCAAGGGCCCTCTGCTGGGCAGCCCACGGTGGACATGGTACCAGCCTGATTCAATGTCCATTGGCCCAGTACACTCCTGCTGGTCTTGTCCGGCCCCTGTGCCAAGGCTGAAAGAGCAGCAGAATGCTGACCAGACAGGAGGGCTGAGCCTGGAGGAGGCACTGTCTGCACACAGGCAACCCTAGGAGGAGGGCAGCTGGGGTGCCTGACCCCACTGTCCTGCCCAGCATGGAGGCAGTACAGGATGCAGCCAGAAGGGAAGGGCCTGGGAGGGCAGCAGGGTGCCCGGGGAGCCCGAGAGCTCCTGTACTCCCTTCACAGACCTAAGCCACTACCTGGCCTAGGCATCAGCTCTGGGGCCCAGCTGACCCCTTTCTCTCTGGGCCCTGGGTGTCATCTGGAGATCCAGGGACACTGTCTCTACCCGCTGGCTGTGTAGTGCTCCCCAGGGAGGTTCACAACTGCTGCACTCCTCCCATAGGGGCACCCATGAGAGACCTCTAATCCCACTCTCTGCCACGTTCAGCCATACTCCTGGCCTGAAGGCTTGCTGCTGCCCCTAGTATCCAGCTCCCAGAGCTCTCAGGAGCACTGGCAGAGGGCCCAGAGGCCCGCTCCTCCAGGCAGCGGCTCCTGCAGACACAGGGTCTGTCCCTTCTGAGGGGGTCCACCCCACTGCCTTTCCCAGTCTTTCTCCAAGGGCAGAGGTGGGGGCAGCAACTGAGTCCAGGCAGGCAGCTTTTGACTCCATTCCACTGACTCGCACAACCTTCCTTGACAACGTCCCTCAACCTGTCTCCTCATCTCTGTAGTGGGAAGGACAGGACCTGGCTGGATAACTCTGTCACCCAGAAGGCCTCTGGTTCAGCCCCTCCAAGCCCCTGAGGACAAGGAGCCCTGCTGCCATCTCCCTGCCCCTTCTGTGAATCTCCTCAGAGCTTCTGGAGAACACAGAACCTGGTATGCTGTCCGGACTGAGGGACAGCTGCTGGCCAACAGGTGTCACTGCTGTGCTCAGAGCCCAGCAGCCAGACTGCTCCAGAGAGGCAGCTACATCCTCAGCTTGCCCAAGTCCCAGTGGGCACAGGGTGGCAGGGCCACCCTAGCAGAAGCTACCCTATAGCTAACCATGCTCTAGGTGGCACCTTCAAGTGGTGAGGGTGAGCTTCGCCTTCTCTTCTCAGACCTAGGGTGCATTGGAAACCCTGGATAGGGTGTTCTCTGGGGCTACTTCCAGAAGCAGCATCCTTGCCTGAACCCCCAAGGACAAGAATGAACTGGGCTGGTCAAGGAAGGTGGGCCAAGCCCCAGCTGTCCCTGCTAAGTGGCTCCATCTGTCTCACGAGGGGAGGGGCTCCATACCTTGGCAGAGTTGCATGGCCCGCTGGGACCCTTAGTCACTGTGGGATCAGGAGTCAGAGGGCCTAGGGCTGGACACCCAGCAGCACCTGCAGGGGAGAGGGTGCAGGTCAGGCCTCAGCTGGAGCACCCCTAGGAGGCTGAGGCACAGGGTGTGGGTCCACGCTGGTCCTGCTGTGCACAGGCAAGGCCCACCTCTCTGGTCTTCCTTCTATAGGAGGTGGCGGGGCCCAGCCCCCAGGCACATTTCATTAGCATCTAGGGTACAGGTGCTGCTTAGCCTGGTGGGTTGCGGGAAGCCAGACCCACCCAGAGGAGCAGCAGGGCTTGTCCCAAGTGAAGCCCAGAGCAGGAAGTACATAACCCACGGGGAGAATCTGGAGGTTGAAGAATTCAGAACTTGGCAAAGGCCAGGAAGCTCCAGGAGTGTGTAGGTGTGGTGGGGTACATGACATGTAGTCCCTGGGGGGCAGATGGAAGGGCCAAGGCCAAGGGGCCTTGAGCGCTTGAGGAGCTCTAGGAAGGGAGGGAAGGTGAACCAACAGTGGCGGGTGGGAAGGGTCAGATCCCCCTCAGGTCTAGTCAGCCCCAGTAGCTCCTGAGGCCTGTGCGTCCGTCCCAGGGTGGACGACACAGAGCCTGTGGGTCTGGCTCATGTCCTGGGCATTGCCACCTTTTCCTCATGCCAACGAGGAACACAGACCCATAACTTTTAGCCCTCTTCTGCACTCGACAGGCCCCTGCCCTGAACCAACAGCTCCACCAGGTACCCAAGGGTCAAATGCCCGTCTCCCAGGTGGGACTGAAAGCCCTGTCTCTGCTAGGCTGTGACAGGAAGGGAAGAGCAGGCTGTGAGGCTGAAGATCTTGCAGACTTCAAAGAGCTGGGCCCCCTCTGTGCACAGGCCCCTGGAGCATGAACCATGCTGCTTACAGGCCAGCCTCGGGGCCCCCACCACTGTGCTGCCCAAGCGGGTTCCCTGTCCTGGTTTGGCTGTCACACCATTCCAAGGCATGACCCAGCTACCCTGGCCACTCGGCTCATCCACTGGGCAGGGTTAGTAAGTCTCCCTCTTTGGGAGACTACTTCAGAGAGCTTTCTGGAACAAAGCCAGCTACAGCTGGAAATGAGAGCCACTGGAGGCAGAGAGGGCAGTCCCCAGGACTTCTAAGCCCTCAGAGCTCCCACAGGCAGATGGGCAGGGCACGCTGTGGTGAGGGAGAGAGGGTGGCGGCAGGTTCTCCTCTGCTTAGGTGGTATACACATGGGGGCTCCTGCTCAGCTCCACTGGTCTGGAAACACCAGCCATGCTAGGTATGCCAAGGACCTTCCTGTTTTCACCCAAACAATGGTGGTTCAGTGAGGAATGGGGTGCTTGGTTTCTCTGAAATGAGCAGAACTTAGCAAGTTTCAAAGGGTGAGGCCATCAGGGACCCTGGAGTTGTCACTGAAATTCAGGGCGTTGAAGTGACTCCAACTAACACTCAGTGCAACTGAGGGAAGAAACAGACTGGGTGGGGCCACCCACCAGGCCATCTGGCCGATGCTCACTACCCTGCGCTGAGAAAGGGGATTCCGCCTAGAACAAGCAGGTGCGGCCCGGTCCTGAGCTGAAAGGTCCTTGTGGTCTCTGCTGGAACCAACTGTAGGGCCTGCTCTGCGGAGGAACAGGGGGACGACGCCTGACAGTGAGCTGGAACCACACGGACCTTTGGTGAACACTAGTGCAACTAAACACCTTGCTCAGGGCAACCCACAACCCAAGATCACCACCACACTGACCACCAAGGCTCCAGAGGAGGTTCCAGCCAGGAAGGAAAGAGTCCCTGTAGAGCTAAGCAGAGACATCCTGGGGAGGAGGTATTTCAAATGGGAAGGACTTACAAGCTAAAAAAGTTGGGAGGGGCACTGCAGACATGGTGGCCAAGCCAGGCCAGGGGAGAACAGCTGTGCTGGGGTAGAGCAGGGTCCAGCTGGGACAGGACATCAGTGACCAAGGGGGCAAAAGGGTCAGTGAGGCCATGAGGGGACACCAAAGCCAAGGTTGTGTGAGGACACAGATCTTGCCACCCCTCTAGTGCACTGAAGCCAAATGTGGAGCAGAAACAGGGACACACCTGAGGTTCCTGCCCAACAAGCTCACGGTCCTACCCACTGCCAGAGCTTTAGCAGTCCTGCTAGGCAGGGAGCCGGCTGCACCACGGCCTGCGGGTTCCCTGTCCGAGGCACCCATCACATGCGGACCTGGCTCCACAGTGTCTGCTGACTGCTGGGAGGCTGTCAGCACTGACCCCTGGAGAAGAGAGGGACAGTTTCCTCAACCCTGGAAAGCAAGTTCTCAATGAGCAAAGCAGGCCTCACACAGAAAATGTGAAGGTTTCATTGTTCCTTTAATTTGGATATACAATTTTTGCAGCAGTTTAAAAAATGTAAATATACATCTCACATCAGTCTTCCTCTCGGCAGTGCACAGTCAGGTCTGGGCTGGGCTCCGGGACTGGCCCATCACTGCCCTGGTGGCCCAGCAGAGCCCACAACGTGAACAGCAGGCCCGGTGGAGGCCCTAGACAGGAGACAAACCATTGCAGGCAGGTCCCTCCATCCAGCCTGGGGCAGAGGGAAGGGGCTCGCTGGACGGCATTAAAGCATGACAGGCACAAGGGGAAGACGGCCCTGAACCTTCCGCGACGTGTTCAGTTGTCACATGGCTCTCAGAGCAAGTCCTTCCTTCCCGGCAGCTCCAGGCCCAGTGTGGGACAGTCCTCTCTCACCTGTGCCAGCCCGCACCGCCCACCCAGCCTCAGTAACTCGAGGTCTTTTCTTTGCCCAGAGGGCAGATCTGAGTTCATCCAGGTTGGTGGCGACGGTCCTAGGCACTCAGCACAGAGGGAGGGAGGGACAAAGCCCAAGCAAGGATGCCATTTGATAGGAAGGATGCTCACAGCTAACAAGAGGAAATGAGTTCCACCCCCACAATCCCACCCACGAGCTCGCTCACTCCAGATCCCCTCACTGGGGGTGGGGGCGCTTGGCCTCCTGGGCTACGGCTGGCGTGAACTAACTTATTGCTGAGACCCACCAGCCGAGCTCCAGGCAGGGCAGCCCCAGATCACCTGGAGGAGCTCCCCAATGGCCAAGGGGCCCTTCAGGGGAGGAGCCTTCCCTGAGGCTACATTCCGCATCTGGAGGTGTTTCCACTCCAGTCTTTCCTCCTGAAGGGCACAGTGCAGGCCAAAAGGAGAGAACAATAAAGGGCCCTTGGCAGTTGGAAAGTCACCTCCGTATGGGGCCATCAGTGGAAGGGAGGCACATTTTTGGAGAAGAAAACATGCTTAAGTGCATTGCCAAATAATTCTACCCTGGTTTCATTAAAATCTTTCCTGATAGTACCAGCAGGAAAACAATAACCCACCCTCCCCTCAAAACCTTAACAATCAAAATGACACTTTCAACAACATTTGGAAAGCTGCAGACTAGGAGGAGCTTGATGAAGTGCAAGCCTTCTGCAGAGCTGACAGGGAGGGCGGCTTTCTGCAGTAGGGCTCCCCGAGGCCCACTCTGAGGGGCTGGAGCCACATCGTCGACTCCTCGGCAGGTCTTTAAGAAAGGTCCACCACTAGGCAGAACGGACACTGCATTCTTGGAGGCCTTGCATATTTGTCTCGAAGTGTGTGTGTGTAAATAAAATTATGGGTCCGGACTTGTGCCTGTACCTGTGTACCTCTGCATGGGTGCGACAGCTTCTCTCATGGACTCCACGCACACACAGGAAGGTGTTTGGGTTGCATCGTCACCAGAGCTGGGTTTCAGATCACAGGGTAAATGTGGAGGTGGCCAACTAAACCTTGTAGAACCCAGTAGTAAGAATCCCACAGGGGTGGCCCCAAATGTCACATTCACAGTGCTACTTCTCACAAATGTAAACATCTAGCCAGGAGCAGTCTCCCTCCAGTGCTTCTGCACAAGCTGCTGAACAGCCTGGGGGTGGGCAGAGCTTCTGTGGTTCCCAACTCTAGAAGGCAGGACTAGGGGACGCTGGGACAAGAAACGTGAGGCCCAAATCGCTAAGGGAGAGCTGGTGACTTTCCTACTTGTCACAGATTCTGTAGCTTCCCTTAAGATTCTCCTCTAAAACCAGATCCATTTCTACCCTTTCTGCTGCACTGGCACCAGGATGGGTGATCCCAGCGTGGAGAGGCCTCACGGTGGCTGAGGCAGTGGCTCGGATGGACTCTTTTGATGCACTGTGTGCTGTGCAACCCTGCAACCCGGCTGCCCTTTGCAGGAGAGGGAAGGAGACTCAGGGCCTCAAGATCGCAGCCCACAGACCGATGTGCAGTCAACTGACTGCATAGACTGAAAGATTTCTCCTTCTCTGCAAGCTCCAGAACACCTCCGAACGACCCCCGCTTGCCACAGTAAACACCTGGTACACCAACCATCAAGAGCAATCAACTAGCACCACTGACACCAAACTAGCCAGGCTTGCCTCCTGGGAACTGGGAGGCAAAGCGCCTACCTGGGCACGGCCCAGCAGCAAGCAGAGTGCTCAAAGCATGCCGGTGAGCCAAGGGCATCTAGCTATCCAGGGTTTTCATTTCATTTCAACAGTTTGGCTATTTTAGGCCTGGAAACAGGAAGCTGGTTCAGGAACCCAGGGCCTGCGACACAAGTGGTGGCTGACGGGGATGTGGAGCTGACCAGTCACTGACCCTTCCCTCGGTACTACCTCATCCTGCCTGAGATCAAGCCCTATTCCTGGGCTGGAAGGGGCCCCACGCATGATGCGAGAAAGGGGAAGAGGTGTCTTGCAGCTGCCAAGACACTGAGCTTTGCTCTAGATCAAGGGGGGGTGGGTGGGGCGGACAAGGTATAGGTCAGAGACACCCATGAGGCTGCCAGGCCAGGCACCCCCCCGTCTGGGCCCCACTGTGCAGAAGCAGCAAGAGGTCGGCACATCCAGCACCAGTAGGCCACAGCCCGGGGCCAGCTCGGGACTGGGCTGCAGATGTCAGAGCTGGTAATTCTGGATGCAGTGGAGGCCACTCAGAGCCAGGCAGGGTAACAGGGAAACCTTATGAGTGGGAGGAGAGCTCTCCTCAGGCCTCAGAGCAGCTCCAGGGAGGACTTCTGCTGCAGACACCTGGATACCAGCACCTCCATCATTCTAACCAGATGTGAATGTGTGAAAAGGGGGGAGACGTGCAACCAAGTGCTGTCAGGTATGAGATGGGCACGGGAGGGACCTGCTGGCTGGAGGATTCCACTCCACGGTGCTGTTACATGCAGCACAGCCCTCACCAAGTCACACGCTTTACACGGGCATAGGAAGAGTTACGTTAAAATTAATCTCTTTACTGATATAATTAAATTTTAAGTCCTGAGAAGAAAACAGAGAAAAGGAAGAAGGGCACTGGGCGTCTGGCACCCCCAGCTCCCAGCTGCCATGCAACACAGCGCCTGTGCAGCTAGACTCCGGTGGCAGGTGCCCTGCTGGACAGGGCTGTGGGTTGCTCTTCAGGCTGCTGGCCACGTCCACCCATGGGACAGGGTGGGCTCAGGGCCAACTTGCAAGGGCAAGGACTTACATCCTGGACGCAAGGGCAGCTGTGACTTGGTGACGAGGTACAGGTGAAAGCTAGGAGAAAGACAAACACCTGGTTGACAGGCACTGCCACCAGCTGCAATGAGGACAGCGACACAGGACTCAGGCTCAACCCCACTACGCTGCATGTTCCCTGTCCAGGATCCACACTGCCAAAAGCTTCTGCCACAGGGCAAAGACACACACACGGCTGGCTGGCTGCCCGCGAGACCCAAGCCAGAGCCATGGTGCCCAAGGCAGCCCCTGAGAGAGGCGCTTGTTGCAGGCTCCCATAAGCCCTGGCCCCAGTGGCCACCTCTGCTTGGCCTCTGCCTCCACAGGCTCTCAGCAGGTGGTGACCTTGTGGACATTTCGCAAGCAAGTCAGCAGTCGGTGGTACGGGCTCCCCGGTGCCGCGACCACCTCAAACACAGACTGGAAAGCCCTCCGGTCGAGCTCTTCCTCTATCTGATGTTTGTAGAAGTCTGTGGCAACCAGGCAGAAAAGGTTCACGTCCACCTGCTCCAGCTTGCCCATCCTGCTGACGACGTGTGGAAGGCTGGCGGAGGAGTCAAGGGAGAACGCTGGCAAAGGTGGGGACAGCCTCACTGTGCTCATGGGGAGATTCTTTCCTGAACAGGCCTCCATGAGGCCCAGAAAGGATCAAGGGTGGCCAGAGTAGCCAAGGGGCATCCTGCACTGCAGTGTCAGCACCAGCAGATCCTATAACCCTCTCCCAGCAGGGCAGGGGCGTGGGCAGAGCTGGCCCAGGAGGTGGGAGCCCTGCAGGCAGATGCTCACTCCTGGCGCTCTGTGCCACGGCACTTACCTGGCCAGGCCACCTGGGCAGCGCTGGCTGGTGGCTGGTGCTCCCGTGTACCGTGCTCAGGGCAGGGAGGGCCTCTGCCTGGCCAACCCTCCCAGGCACGCCGGGTGAGGCTGTGCTGGTCAGAGGCTCCTGTGGTCTGTCTGGGGGAGGGCTGCCTAAGGAGGAGCTCCTGGCCACCAGCACTGCAGGATGGGTCAGGGGGTGGGGGCTGGATCTTTACTTATGCCTCTCCCCAGGAGGGCCATCACACAATGAGAGCTAATGAGAAGCAGCACAGGAAAAGCCCAGCACTCCCAGGCTGCCCTGCCTCCCCTTTTTCCCCTCCACTGGCCATAATACTTCTGCCACACACCAGCCCTTCTGGGCAGCCTTGGTTGGCTCGAAAATGCCTGGCCTTCTGTTCTGTGTCCCTGTCAATGTTTTACATTCTCCTCGACATCTGTGGGGCTCTACAAAGGTGAAGAAGTTTCTAAGCTTTCAACAAAACTGAACCCAGGTGCCCTGGGACAGGCAAGGCCTGGCAGCAGGCAGGCCCAGCCATGAGGACCAGGGAAGGATACATTGCCGAAACCCACGGGCTGGTGGACGCACTGACAAAGAAGCAGGAGAGGCTCCACATGGCCATGGCGACTGGGGTCCTCTGCGTGAAGTTGGACAGGGACAGCATGACCCAGTCCCGGACCATGGATGACTGCCCAGCACTGTGCAGAGTCTGAAATACCTGGGAAGGAGCGAGACACCTGAGCACAGGGAAGGGCCTGGGGGCGGGGTGGGGGGAGCGGGCATTGTCCCCCAGCGGTCATCTTTAGGGGAGGAACCTGGCCCTCCTGGCAAATCTACTGGAAGTCGGGCTGACTCCCTGCCCCCTCCCTGTCCCACAGACAGCTCACCTTGTAGACCACAGTGGCCATGAACTGTGGGTATGGCTGCTGGTTGGACAGAAACTCTCCAATGACTTTGTTCATGACATCCTGGGGTGGGAAGAAGTCATCCAGGAACTGAGGCAGGATCCTGGCCACCACCCTGGCTTCACAGGGAAAGCCCTTCCTGATCCTGGAGAAAGGGGTGGGCCAGAGACTCAGCCTAATCCCTAAACCCCAAACCTGCCTTGGCAGAGCCAACATGGAACCAGGGCCCCTGATTGGAAGGGACACTCCACCTGGGGCACAGGCTACAGCCTGGGCATGAATTCTGAAAGCAGAAAGGCCAAACCCCAGCTGTCCCTTGTCCTTCTCACAAGGATGGGGTAGATGACTGCCACTGGGTATAGGCTCAGGGCTTCCAAGTACACAGAGTGGACTTTGCAGAGGGGAGTGACTATCGGGTAAAGGGGTGGCGGGGTGGCAACATTACGGAGGGGAATTCTCTACGTCAAAATGGTCTATGACAGATCCTGTTGCCCTGAATCAGGAATGCTTTTCTTCTTTCCCAATCTGTGCCCCAACAGTTCTCTTGTCGATTGCCCTCTCAACAGAGCCGAGAGCCTGCTCACTGCAGCACCCTTCTCAGTGCTGACAGCCAGCATCTGTGATGACCCTACCAGTGCACACACGACTGTGTCCATGGCTATGAAGCACAGGAACTGACCAGGAGTCCTATTCTGTCACTTCAACCAGTACCTCCCACTTTGGCTGCTGGACAGTGGCCAGCTGAATTCTTGGGTTAAAGCTCACTGGAGCAATTACTTCCTTGGCAATAGACTGTAAGCTCCTTGAGGACAGGGGCCTGGCTGTGCACCTGCTTGTCCCAGTTGCCCCTGAGCCTGGCTGTGGTGGTACTCTATGAACATGCGGTGCTGCAACAGTGGCTACAAAGCTCATTCCAAAATTCAACATGGAAACTTAACATGCTGGGAGGACACACAAGGTTCCTCAAAGAGAGTGCTCGCGGTAAAGTCCGACGGCTTCCCACCGCTAGAATGAGCAGTGACCACAGGCCGAGTGTGATAACAGTTTTACCTGGACCAAGAGGTCTGAGGGGAGAAGTAGGGCATTGTTCTTGAGAGAAAGCCCAATAAGGCCGCACCTGCTCTCCAGGGCTGGTGTGTCAAGTTAGCACTGAATAAAAGTGCACTCTAGGTGTGGGGCGGGAAGGTCACACCCCTCACAGCTTTTCAAGATGCTTGTTAGTTCTGCTATCTCTGACACTGCTTCTGGGTGCCATGGGATCCCTCCCATGGCCCTTGAGGGCAAGAAGGACCCTGCTACCACCTGGCTCCTCTCTCATGAAGGGCAGCAGGATTAGGGCATTTTAATTGCTACATGCCCAGCCTCCCAGCATCTGACCATTTAAGTGCCCAGGCCACAGCCCAGGACTGTAGGTGACGTCCTTGAGGCCTCCAGGAGAAAGGGACAAACGTGGCGGCTAGTACCACAGTGCTGAGTCCAAGGATGGCCTCTCAACAGGAGAGCCCAAGCAGGATCAGGGTGTGGCAAGGAAATTGGTGGGACCATGGCAAAGGCGCCAAGAGGTGGAGCAAATATGCAGGCACCAAGCAGCTCCTTCTGGCTCTGGCTCCAGGGCAGTTCAAGGCTGCCAGGTGGGCTGCGCCTCTTACCTATCGAAAAGAACAGACACCCGCTCCATAGCCACGATCACAGACTCGCTGTCAGGGGCCACAGGGTTTGGGTCAGAGGCTCTACCAGGGCTGGCTTTCTCCTTTCCTGAAACGAAAGCACTCAGTGGAAGGTCATGCAAGTGAACCCCCAAGGCTGCACAGACACTTCCCAGTGTGCCGGGGTTCCAAAGATCATCAGGGGTAGCAAGGACACCCCAATCCTCAGCCAAGGGACGAGGGGCAGAGGGTTCTGAATCCTTCTGGCAAGTGAGGGGATGGCTCAGGACAACACCAAACGTGCTGCATACCAGGGGCCTGGGCCTGTGTCCCTCAAGTGAGCACATTCCTCTCTCAAGTATCGCTGAGCACAGTGGCCCTGGGCAAGTCTACAATCCAAGACTGCTCACCTGTGTACATGCAGGTGAGCATCAGGCCCAGGGCCGCCATGGCCCGGTGTGGGCTGTGCACGTTCACTCTATCCACACTCAGCTTGACCAGGGATTCTGCATCCAAACGGGAGAGCTGCTCAGAGAGCAGTAGGCGCTCCAGTCCTCGGAGGGCACAGTGGTAGATAGTGGAAGGGGTGGCCTCCTCGCTGCCAGACAGCATCACCCCACACATCTGCACGAGAGGAAAGGCTCAAGCACTCCCCCACCCGCCACCCCCTGATCGACACCGACCTTCCCGCGTCCAGGAGCACAGCTGAGGCCTGCTCACCTGTATCACTGATGCTGAAAACTCAGGCCCCACGTCCAGAGGATAGTTCTCCATCAGGTAGAATGCAGTGGCACACATCACCAACACGTGCTGCTGGCTGTGCACATTCACGCAGCTGGAAAGGGAGCCGATGGGCAAGTTTAGCCACAAGTAGCCTGCTTTACCCGCAGCTAGAACAGTCAGCCCTTCCGTGAGCAAAAAGCTACAGGCCACCCTTGCCCCTCCAGGCCTCTGCACTCAGGCCGTCTCCAGGGCTGCACACAGAGCCCTCTGTCCTACACAAGCCACTCTGTGCTGCCTGACCCAGCGAGGCCTGCAGAACCCCTCACACCAGGCAGTCCCACCTGCTCTTGAGGGTGCAGTTCTCTCCCTGTGAGGCACTCACCACCTCATAATACTGACTCATGGGCTCTCCCAGGGGTCCCTGGCCTGTGACTGGACAAGTGGTCACTGAATGAGGGAGCCGTTGCACCATCACCCACACTCAGGGGGCCCACGGCATGCTCCTATCGGTCACTAGGAGGCCCTGCCTCTACTGCTTTGCCCAGGACTCCCCCTTCTGCTCAAGGAACTGAAGCCAGGAGTGCTCACCATCTCTGCCTAGACACTGCAGCTCCTGCGCCCCTCACTCCTCTGTGCCCTGGCAACTCTCAGTAGAGACTGCATTCCTGCTCTGCGATCAAGAGGACAATGGGCAGCTAGGGCCCCCTACAGGCCTGCGCCACCTCTGGCCTGAAGGAGGTGGTCTCTGCCCTGCCAGGCCCCATTGTGTCCCTGCCCACACACTTCTACACTGTCTGAATTTTGCACCCTCGTGGCATCATACCTATTGGGTCTAAGACCCTCACTGTGCATTCTAAACCTCATATTTAACTTCACCCTTGATCCTCATGCCCAATCTGCACTCTGGTCAAAGAGGATGGTTAGTTTTCCTACCAGCCCTCTTCTCAGCTCCTCATTCTTGCCCTCAACTCAGAGTCTAGGCCTGATGAAACCTGACCCACCCCTTGAGGTAGGTGCTGAAGACAGCTCCCTGTGCAGGCACACACTCTGCCCCAGACCTCCCCGGGGCTTATAGGACACGTTTCTGATGAACTCCTCTTTCTCTTCTTTTCTTGGTTGGGGACTGAACACAGGGGTGCTTTACCACTGAGCTACATCCCCCCAGCCATTTGTGAGACAGGATTTCAACAAATTTCCCAGACTGGCTTGGAACCTGTGATCCTCCTGCCTCAGCCTCCCAAGTTGCTGTGACCACTGGTGTGCTGCGCCATGCCTGGACTATCTTCTATGGGGTCCTGCAACATATCTGCGCTGAACTCTACTTAAAGCTAAGGGAACATGAGATTGAGGTCAGAGTCACAAAGGGTGACCATCCGGGGGAGCTGCAATCAGGGTGCCAAGTCTGGCAGAGGATGAGACTGCTGTCCTTGCCAAGGAGTAACAGATGACTGCACCAAAGAGTGTGGCAAGTGCTGGGGCAAAGGCAGCAGAGGCTGGACATGCCATCTAATTGCGGGTATCCACACAAGTTTTTGGCAGACATTCCTATTCTTGTATCTCAGTGATCTCAGACACTGTCCCCAGAAAAGTGCACCCACCCAGTTCTCTGCCCAGCCCCTGGCCAGGGCTTGGGCATGCCCTCCAAGAGGCAGAACATGGCTCTTTCTCAGCCTGTTCCCAAACTGTGCCCAGCCAGCCCCACTCACTGGGCTGCTCCTCGGAGGTTAGACAGGAGGTAGTCGCTGACAAAGGGGATGAGCTGCTTGGCCGTGTCGTCCAGAAGATCACACTCCAGTACATAGAGGACTCCGTGGAGGGCTCCAATCTGGCTGGGCAGGTGGCTGCTCCTGAGTGTGCCCTCCAGCAGGCGGCTGACTGGCTCTGCCACAGCCTTGTCCTGGGTACAAGCACAGACACAAGCTGCCCGAGACACATCAAGGCTCCCATCTCAGTGGCCCACTTCCCCAGCCAAGAGGGGGCTGTCCCCATGCTACGGTGAAGTCCAGCATGCAGCAGAATTCTCAGAGTGGCCAAGACCCACTGAGAACAGGCTGCGTGCAGGGGTGGCCCCTGTGCCCAGCAGTCTGTGGAGATGGTAAGGTTGATGCAGACAGTGAGCTCTGCATAGACGCCTACCCCACTTCTGGGAGTCTGGAGGTTTGGCATGGACCTTCCGAGGTGCCCAGGGGACCATCCCCAGTGAACGCCCTGGACACTGAGTCTCTCCTGGGCTCTCTGGTTGGCACTTCTACATGTGTTGCCACAGCTCCTTGCTAGGGAGTCAAGCATGTCCCCAGCCTCCACCATGAGGGGACTCTGGAAATGTGCCTTCTCCCGCTGCTGATTTTTCTTTCAGTTTTTCACTGTAATAAATTTTAGCTCTGACATCTTCTAGAATGAATATAAGGGTAGTCTTGGGACCCTATGCTAACTTGGTCGGAATGGCATCAATTCCACTGAGTGTTTTCTACAGCTAGACAGTACACCCTCCACCAGGAGCTCCAGTAACAGCAGAGAGGACTCCACAGGAAGAGGCATGCAGGTGGAGACACGTGTGAATGGCAGTGCCTCAGGAGAGGCAGGTTCAGGGCCTCCACTGGACCAACAGCAACAAGAGGCGTCTGGCCATCCACTCTCTGGGGAAGTCTATACCTGGTGGTCTCAGTCTGAAGGAAGGTGACACTCTGCCACTCACTTCCTTTTCGTCCCTACCCACACCCCTGGGACTGTGTGGCACCTTCCTGAGGATTGCTCCCACCCAGGCCTGCAGTCTCACTTCTGCTAAGGGCTGCAGCTCTGACAAGAGCAGGCAAAGAAAACAGTGCATTGGGCGCAGTGCAGTCTGCAGCAACACAGCAGGCTGAGGCCCTGCAGCAGGCAGCCACATTCAATCTCAGAGGAACATTTGCGTGCATAGAAGGGGGAACCGGGGCCATGTGCCATACTGCCCTGGGGTCTGTTTTGGAAATCATTACTCACTTGATGTATCTGATTTAAATTGGCTGGGGATCTGGGCCTGAGCACAAAGCCACAGCTGGGATGAAGGCCAAACCCAGCAGCTGAGCTCCACAGGGGGAAAGGACCTCCCACGAGCCAGCAGCACCCACAGGGCACTTGTCCTGAAGAGCCGCGTTCACTCAGGGGACCCAGGTGCTCACTGTTCCTGCTCCCTGCATGGCACCAGGACCCAGGCGAAGGTTACCTATGATAGACTGTTCCTTGCTCTAGCCTCTGTGCTCAGTTATGACAGATTCTACAGGGGCACAGTTGGGGAGGGTGAGAGTGGACTCCACAATTTCCTGTGTGTCCTGTGCCTTTATCAGGTTGGACAGGACTGGATGGGGCACTGGAGCAGAGCTTAAGGCATGTTGGGGATGAGTCCTGGCAGATTCCTCCTCAGTACTCCTGCCAGGGGTCTTGAGTGCCTGGTATATGCAGCCACTCTTGTGTCCACTGAATAAATGAATTTCTATTGCTACCAAAGGGTGGTAGAAAGAAACATCACAATTACAGGATAATGCTAAATGACAAAAAGAGCAAATACACACCTGCTTCAACAGGCTGGATCCTTCCCTGTAATGGCAGTGCTGACACCCTGCATTGTGCTCTAACAAGGGACGGGTCTGCAGGCAATCGCCTGCCTGTGTGCACTCGAGGTATGGATAGTGAGGACCACATGGTAACGGCACATGGGGCAGGGAGTCACACGACACTGGCGGGATTCTGATAAACTGGCCGCAGAATGAGGAACTTGTCATGGGGGCTCTGCTCCAGTGATCAGGATAATGTCCTTATCAAGGAAGTCCCAGGGAGTTGTCTGCCCTTCCATGTGCGGACAAGCAAGAAGGTACCTGCTGCCAAGCAGAGAACAGCCCTCCCCAGGCACCACGCTGCCAGTGTGTTCATCTTGGACTTCCCAACTCCAGACTACAAGCAATCAATTTCTGTTGTTTACAAATTACCTAGCCTAAGGTATTTTGTGACAACACAAATGGGCTAAGACAGCCCAAAGCTAAGAATAGACTCTAGGATCCAGACTCTGGGAGTGGCATTAATGGTTAGGGTGACAACAGGTCCCCAAGGGGGAGACTGCGTCAGCTGAAAAGCACAGGGGATCCAGATCACATGGAAAAGTAGTGGGGCTACCAGGCTGCAGGCAGACTGGAGAAGCCAGTCATGTCCCCTCTCTGTGCTGTCCCTGTGCCATCACAGACTTGTGGCTTTGTGTGGACAGTCTATTGCAATGGCAGAACCAAGGTGTACAGGAGTCCAAAACTGCACTCAGCCACAATGCACGCCACAGTGCCCTGTGGGACAGCACTGACAGGAACTGAGGCCTCTCTAGCTGGCCAGAGCTGCAGCTCACATGTGAGAGGGAGTGCAGCCTGGGTCAGGCATATGAGGGATGTGGCCACGCTCAGTACGTCTGGCCAACACCAGCCCCAATCCAGAGCAGGCCCGAGGGGCCTCCACACAGGGAGCCTCTATGCCATCTTGACTCACCATTCCCAGAACAGCAGCCGCCTTGCAGGTGGCAGGCACTAGGTACTGGAGGAGAATCTCGTCTTCAGAAGGGTGCACCCTCCGCAGTTCCATCAACGTCAGATACATCATCTCAAATTGGTTGCGCTCAGTGAATAAGTCAGAGACCACAAGAAGCTGGAGACATTGGGACAGGAGGGGAGAGTTACACTAGGAGCAATGTGAGCAACTCAGGCCAAAGGCTGCTGGGGGCGAGGCACACCCTAACATCCATGGGAGAATAAAATACAGGCATTCCACAGGGCCCCTGACTGGAAAAAGAACTCAGGGCGAAACTGGAGACCTAAAGCACAGGATGAAAACCTCCCCCCAAGTGTCTCGTTTGTTAAAAATGCCTCTGCTACACACACCACACAATAAACACACCACACACAGATACCACCTGTGTATGTGGACCAGACACACATCACAGATGGAGGCAAGCTAAGGTCACACCTGTGAGGGACACTCACCCCATACCCTCCCTATAGCCCTCAAAACCTCCAGGAAGAGAAAAAGGGGGGATTCAGCTGTTTCAAAAACATGAGTTTTGGCAACCACTCTCTTGTCTCCCAAGCATTCCTGTCTCCAAAATCAGCTCTCACACCACACCTAGGTCTCAGCCAGGTGCCAAAGGCAGGCTGGAGTCAGTAACTCATCTAGACCAGCGTTCACAAGGGGCCACGAGGATGTGCAGAAACCCGAGCCTTTCTAGGGGCTTGAGAGGCAAAACCATTCCCATGATCATACTAACTTCACCCTCATCTCTCTCAGTGCACGGTGGAACTTTCTAGAGGTTACACAATATTAATACACTGAATGCAGAGCAGATATGAGGATCTATTTTCTAGTAAACTAGACATTTGCAAACATGTAAAATAAAGCTACTCACTACTTTTCAAAATTATTTCTTATAAAAATTGTCTAAAGTGGACTAAATAACTACTTCGTAAAACTTGTATTGCCAACCCTGTGAATACTGATATAATCCACAGAAGCAAGTGCCCTTTGAGGTCCTCACTAGCTGAAGAGCTGTAACCCTAAGAGCTAAGACTCCTAATCTGAGATATTCTGAATGGGTGCTTCTCAGAAGGGGGAACCCGGAGTGTGGGGCTGTTTGCCACAGACCTGGAAGGGGCAGACACCTGGAAAGTGAAAGCAACGACATTTCACCACACGTGCACCATAAGAGAGTGTCATACACTTGTGATCCCAGCCACCTGGGGGACTGAGGCAGGAGGATCTCAAGTTTGAGGACAGCCTCAGCAATTTAATGAGGTCCTAAGCAACTTAGTGAGACCCTGCTTCAAAATAAAAAGGGCTAGGGATTTGGCTTAGTGAGTTCAATCCCCAGTACCCCCCCCCCAAAATAAAAGAGTATTAACATTCTCTGGATTGCAGATGAAGAAAACCACCCTTTTACCAATTCAAAAACACTAAGGTATCAGCCTACAGCCAGGAGTCTGTAAAAGCTCTTTCCAAAGGTTCCTTTTTTGGGGGGGTGGGGGTGGGTTGGTGGTGCTGGGGTTTGAACCCAGGGCCCTGTGCATGCAAGGCAAGCATTCTACCAACTGAACTATAACCCCAGCCCTTCTTTCAAAGGTTCTTAGACATTATAAACCATGTGTGTGTGGTACACACGTGTCCCTGTGTGTGCATGCTGTTTGTGTATATATGCGGCGTCTGGTACATACATGTATGGTAGTGCCTGTGTGTGTGTGTGGTTGGTTACATGCTCCTGCGGGGGAAGGATGGGGAAGGTGAACTTACAGATCGGACCACTTCACTGATGAGCATGACGGGGGTCCTTCTGGCTGAACTGGATGGCAGGATCCAGCGGCTGTACAGTTCAAGCAAAAACTGGGAACAGGAATGGACATCAACTCCAGCCCGGTGCTTCCTGCAGAGTATAAAACATGGATGGATATTTTCCCCATACACAGATAACAGGTTCATTTCAAGAAGCACCACAAAACCAAACGACTAGTAGAATTTTCAAACTGCTTTAAAAACTAAAAGGCCAATGCAAACCTGGAGTTGACTGGAGATGTGGGTGGAGAAGCCGGCGTAGGGACGTCAGCCTCCTCCTCCTCTTCCTCATCCCACTCCTCCTCTCGTAGGGGTGTGATACTGTTCCCCAGCCACACGGAGTGTATGGATACCTGCCACAGACACAGGACCCTCAGCCTGGCACCCCAGGAGGCCTGAGGTTCCTGGTGGATAGGTGCAGCCGGGCTCTCAACACTGAGCACACGGCAGCTGGCTCCGCACATGCACTCCGAGCCCTGGAGCTGCGGCCACTGGAGCCCGAGGGCCTGCGGCAGGGCAAAGGAGCTACAGTTCCCAGGGGTGCCTGGACGCAGATTTGGAAACAGGAAGCCCATCCGTGGAGTTTCTTTCAAACCTGACCCCTCACAAGCAGTTCCTGGTGGTGTACCCCATTTGTTCAAGCTGCTTATTTAAGAAGCCCCAATACTGCAAAGAGTGATGTGCTTACTTTGGAGATGGCAGCAGGAAGGTGAGGGCCACAGGCGGGGGAGGCGGGGCAGAGACAGTCAACTGTCCCCAGGAAGGGTACCCTGCTGCAGGAAGGAACCTGGAGCCTCACATCCTGAAACCTGGCTCCAGAACAAGTGGCTACTGAGCCGTAGCACAACCCCCAACCTGGCTCTGCCTGCTGCTCTGAAAACCGCTGTGACCCCAGCATCCTGCAGTGAGCAAGCTGTGGGCAGGGCAGGCAGACTTGAGGGCAAGTCTCCATTGCCATCTAGAAAGGTGATGGCCCAGTGACATTGGGACCTGATGTGTCCCAGATGGGCAGGGATATGACTGTCCTTTAGCCTGATACAATCCCACCACGTTAGTTTTGTGGACAATGGATACTGACACAGCCCTGACTGTAACAGAGCCAGAGGGGAAAGGGTGACCATGAAGCCAGTGTCCCTGAACCCATAGCCAGGGCCCTCAGCAGGCCCAGGCCTCTCACTCCATGAAAGTACATCACAGTTTCACGGTCACCACTGCTCAGGGTGGAACCTCTCTGCAAAGGTGACAGAATAGAAAAGTGAGCTGGCCCCATAGTTCCCTGATCCAGCAGGTACGTGGAAGTGTCCCCATCCCCCACCATCCCCTCCCCCACCACCCTCCCCCACCACACTGTGGCTTAATTAATTACGCATGGTGTAATTAAGCAACACATCTTAAAACATCTCAGAGCAAAGAATGTAAATAGAAACCAAAGGAAAAGCTCCATCCATTTAGGAAAAGCATTGAACTTTTCCCTGGGGGTGTGCCCGAATCCAAGGGAAGCCGAAGAGACTGTGAGGAGTGGGGGACACGGGACGCACCTGGCCCAGCTTGTAGCTCATGTTGCCCAGCTCTCGCTCGGGGTTGATCTGCAGCAGCAGCTTGTCATGGCTGATGAGGGCACCTGTGAAGCAACCGCGTGGGAACACCAGGCAGTGCAGGCAGGAGGGCCACTTGGTGCTAACTCCACTGCTGCCCGTGCAGGTGCCACCCAAGTCACTGTCAGGACAGCCCTGTCATTTATAAGCTGGCAGGCTAGGGGCAAACTGGAGTATGGCTTTTTCTCTGTAATACACAGTACTGCCCTAGGTAATCCCAGGCCAGCTCTGTGTCTCACAGCCTCTCCATGGTGCCACCTGTCTTCCTCCAGAAACATATGTTTCTCCTCCACTCCTGGGGCCACCTCTCCCAGGACCTGCTCTCTTCTGCCACTTCTAAATAAAGCCTTCAAGGTACTTACAGCTCTGACTAACATATGAAGGGACTGCAAAGCTAAAGTACTGCTTGTTCAACAAAACCAGGCATTAACAACAAGACAAACCAAACTGAAAACAACAACAAACTCCCAAACCTCTCCTCTCCTTTAAGCCACGATGACAAACTACTACAGTGTTTGTCATTGGCAGGCCGAAGTGGAGTGTATGCCTGAGGAGCACAGCATAGAGCCTGGGACAGTGGGGCACTGAGGCCAGGGAAACCAGCCACAGGGCAGCAGGAACACACTTTCCTACACATTGGGTTTCTCATGAGGAGCTGGAGATATGGATCAGTCAGACATAACTACTGATTTTTTAAATGTGACCAGCTAATTGGCTTTTAAATTTTATGCAAGCTGCCAGTCTTCCAGCCTTGAGAACTCTTGGCTTCCCACAACTCAAATGGCAAGAGATGATGCTTCCAGTTCACTTCTAGATTTCATTATTTCCTTAAGACTGAAACTCTCCTGGGCTTGAACAAGACTCCTACTTGCAAGTGCATGTAGCACACTCAGAATACAGCACGGGAGGCATGCTGAAGTGCCGGTCACTCTTACTCTAGTCCTAGCTTGAAGCCCCTCTCCTATACCTGTAGTAGCTGGTGACAGAGAAGGGACAGGATCCCAGGCCTGGTATGGGTGATGGGTGGCGATATTCTCTCTCTTGGACACCATTGCTTGAATTTCCTGCTCCACAATCCCTCTGATCATGCTCAACTTCCTTCCAAACCTAAAGTTTAGACAAAAGTAATGAACATTTTGCTGCTGGTGCACGCCTGGAATCCCAGCAACTCAGGAGGCTGGGTCAGAAGGATGTCAAGTTCAAGCCAGCCTCTGCAACTTAGACCCTGTTTCAAAATAAAAAAAGGCTAGGGATGCATCTCAGCAACTGGGTTCAAACCCAGTACCCCCCCCCCAAAAAAAAAAAACCCAAACACCAATCATCTTGCGTCCTTCAGAATCCTACAGGTTAAAACCCCTAGGACCTCCTCTCCACTTTGCATCCAGAAACAGCACAGGTGCAAGTGAGCCCACTTGATAAGTCATTCCTGACCGTATACCTTTAGGCAGGGGCTCATTCCTGTCTTGCCAGACACTGCCCTTAAACATCCCAAAGGCCCCCATAATTCCAGGTCAAATTTTGAACTTGTTGCTGGGCAAGAAATTATTTGGATCTGCTTGCTTGTGCCAGGTCCACATGGAAAGTTGTTTCAATTCCAGCAATAAAGAAAAGAGCTGGGGAAGACTGCTGGTCCCTGAGGAGGGGGTACCTCACTGTCCCCCACAATGGGATACAGGACACATGGGAACTCAGGCAAACCTGGTATCAAGAGCCTTCAGGGGCTTGTTCCGGGGCTGCTGCTCCAAACAGCTCACAGCTGGGTTGCCAGCGACAGGCACAGTCATTGCACTGAGCACCAGGGAGGTGATGGCCTGCACAGCCAGGACGTGGATCTGGGTCCTTTCTGTGTCCTCCTGGATGGATGAACAGTCCACACATCAACAATGGGACAGTGAGACACCACAACCAACTCTGCCTCTACTTCACACAATGTCTGCAGGTCACATGGCCTAGGAGGGAGAAGTGGAGGGAAATGGCTCCCTACCCCCAGCCAGGATCTGCTGTCTTATGAAGTTCATCTGGCAGGGGGCAGCACCTCCATAAATCTGTGCCTTGGAATAAACTAATGGACAAATGGCTATTTTTCAAAGTAAGGTCTCCTATGAGCACAAAACTCCAAATATGAATTTTTTTAAAAGAAACTTTCCTTAAAGGCCCTCATTACTTTTAGGGGCACTTCATAAGACAACCTGTTAGCGTCTAGAGATGAACCTGAACTATCCTTTCTGCAACCTCATAGCACATCTTCCTCCAGAACCAAGGGTCACACCCATGATCGTCATCCCTCAGGTTCTGTTTTACCACAGCATGGCTGTTATCCATGTCATAGGAAGCTAACGAAATTCACCTTCCAAAAGCTGAACACAACCTCTGCAG